>NC_139226.1:851277-1118777 GCF_055691185.1 Crinia signifera
TTTATTATATGGTACTTACCCGGGATGTAGATGTTATTATATGGTACTTACCTGGGGATGTAGATGTTATTATATGGTACTTACCTGGGGATGTAGATGTTATTATATGGTACTTACCCGGGGATGTAGATGTTATATGGTACTTACCTGTGACCCCCTCTTTCTGCAGTGACATCAGGAGACTCGGGATATCATTAATAGGGACACCAGAAAAAGATCTTAACCAGCATCCAGATTATGAGGGCTCAGCTAATCAATACATTAGGACCCAGGATGCACTTGTGACGAAACCCATGTGACAGACTGTGAATGAGCCACATGAGCGGGGAGAACCCTATATTCCCTGGTACCTGAAGGTGGAACGAGGACTCGCTGCTCATGTAGTGGTAGAATATGGAACAGCGCATCTAAAGGGACAACTCATTCCAGCCATCTTGTTTCCGGGTTCCCCGTGTGCTGTGTTTACATTGAAATATCTTAGTGCTGCTTTCTCAATATAGCAATAGTACGGTGTAACTTATTCAGATTATACAGGGTGCTTTCTGAACACAGGGTGTAAGTGGGGCCTCGTACAGCCCCAATATCTCAGCTCAACTCAATGACAATAAGACTCTAACCTCTAAGTCGCTGCGTCATTGCTCCTGACACAATCTTCATGTCATGTGAAAGTCCTCTGGTGTCATCATTCGCCATTTATCTTTTACTCGCCGCCCTGCTGGAGAAGTCGGAGGAGCCGGAGGTCTCACCGTTAGTTCAGCGATGACTTGTGTTGCACAAGAGTGATGGTGCATAGTGAGCATCACGGAGGTCGCACTGTTGGCTTGTTCTCAGCTCACGAACATAGGCGGTGGATCTCTTATTGGATTATACGCCACCTTACGCCAGGTTTATGGTGTTATTATCTGACGAAGAATAGAGCAATATGACCTGGCGGGTCTTCACTACGGCTTACGTGCAATATCAGTATATAGATGTGATAAAAGTAATATTTATCTCCATCCACAATACTACAATATAATGGCCCCAAACCTACGTTTAGATCTTTTTTACCCAGATGACTATTTTCCCTATGACCGGGGGTCATATAGACCTGGCCTGGATTCTGAGGAGGACACACTGCCATGACCTCATTACTGTCCTGTCTTCCATGGGAGGTCCTCACCGATCAGTATGGGGTATGGAGGGGTCTTATACCACGTGGGGTCAGAGCACCCCTCCACCGACAGAGATAGCATACACGTGGGCACAGTGACCGGCTACAATTCTGGCCTTATACTAGGATCCGACAGGACATTTGGTACGGCATGCGCCCAGCATTCGCTGTAGGACAGGCACACATTGCTCCATGTGGGGAACCGTCTGGCTGTGTGATGTGCAATACGGAGGCTACTCTCATCCCACCCCACTAACGCCTCTGCTTGTCGCATTTTTGTGCTGTGCATTTTCCAATAATCGGAATACCGATCACGTATGTGATTAATACTGAATAAGTTTTAGCCAATATTGTTTCCATTCATGAGAAGGAGCGTTACCTGTCACACATTTCATTGATGCCCGAGTGCAATTGTTGTTTACACGCGTCAGAAATTGCTAGAAACCTGCGTATAAATGTATCTGACATAGGCCTGACACATGTGCTACTGCTGTCACCTGTTCGCCGATAGTCGCAGTTCTACAGGACACATTTTGGTACTTGTTTCCTAGCAGGGCGCAACCGATTTTAATTGTATGAAATCGGGACGCAAAAATCGGGTCGATCGCATCGCATGCAACCAAATCGCATGCGATGCGATCGACCAGATTTTACATTGGCCCCAATGTTAAATGCTCCCCAGACCCCATTTTTCATTGTATACCCACCCTGATGGGTAATTACTATGTAAAATGTCCCCCCATTGTTAACGCCATGCCATGATCAACGTCAACCCGAAGCGTGGCGAGCGCAGCGAGCTTGCGAGGGGCGGTGGTACGCGTCCTCCGACCTTTTCATACCCCCCACTATATAGTGTGGCGAGCCCCGCATTACTTCAGACATA
The DNA here is from genome assembly GCF_055691185.1 of Crinia signifera. Classification (NCBI taxonomy): domain Eukaryota; kingdom Metazoa; phylum Chordata; class Amphibia; order Anura; family Myobatrachidae; genus Crinia; species Crinia signifera. The sequence continues at coordinate 853,314 of NC_139226.1, forward strand.
TTAAGCGTCCCCTCGTGTACGCTGCGCTCGCCACGCCTCGGGCTCGGTGGCTCGCTGAGCTCGCCACACTATATAGAATCAACTCCACGCCGACGTGGATAGTGGGAGTGTGAAAAGGTCGGAGGACGTGTACCGCCGCCCCACGCGGGCTCGCTGCGCTCGCCACGCTTCGGGTTGACGTTGATCGTGGCATTGCGTTAACAATGGGGGGGCATTTCACACAATTAACCATGAGGATGGGTTTACATAAAAAATCGGGTCTGGGGGGCATTTAACATTGGGTCCAATGTAAAAATCGGGTCCGTCGCATTATAATGGCATGCAATGCGACCAATTTTTTAAGTGTATTAAAAACGTCTTTAAAGCCCGAAAATCGGGTCGGTCGGTCCCATCGCATACCTTAAGTTAAGGTATGCGATGGGACCCGAAGGGCGCCATGCTAGGAAAACAAGTACCCACATTTTGTATCTCATATGTGCCAATCTCATCTGCCAATCTTATCTGTCATTCTCATATCTGCCAATTTTAACGGGAAGATTACTAAAAATCTAAATGACAACAAAACTAAACAATTAGAGAGCGCGCTGTGTTGATCTAATTTAGAATTTATTCAATAAGAAGATATACTGTATAAGAGCCTATTTCAAGGACATGCAAATAAAAATAAATATATGTAAGCATACAGTTATCCTATTCATTAAACAATTAATATTGTCCAATATCCTCCACTGAATTACGAACAATTAATAAATGGCCTTTGGATGCCTCAGAACCACTAAGTCTCATGCAGATATTATAGCCATTAATAAATGGGGGGCTCCAAATTCATTTGTAATATTCCGCAATTATTTATCAATAGATGGTAGAAATGTTGGTACTTGTTTCCTAGCATTACGCCAGCGATTTTTATATAGTGTGGCGGGCGCAGCGAGCCACCGAGCCCGAAGTGTGGCGAGCTTAACGAGACCCGCGAGGGGACGCGTAATACTGCGCTCACCACGCTATATAAAAAAGCAACTCCATGCGTAGTGGATAGTGGGGTTATCAACAGGTCAAAAAGCGCTTCAGATGGCATCGACCAATCTCATCTGCCAATCTCATCTGCCAATCTTATCTGCCAATCTCATCTGCCAATCTCATCTGCCAATGAGGGGACATTTTCTTTTAATGGACAGTCACTGATGTGATTCCTTCTATTTGACGTGAGGGATTGTAAGCTGCCGCAGTGGGTAACGTTACATTCTGCCTCTGGGGTTGGGCAGGTCATGGACAATGTACACTATAGGTAAAGTTTAGCACTTTCCTGGTACTGCTCAGAATGAGGGGATAGAGGCATGAAATGAGCCAAAAGAATGGGACACTCGCCAAATGGCGTTACCTGGTCTGGTACTGTAGGGCCTGGGCTGGCTGTATAATGGTGTGGGGACCTTACTGGACAGGAAATACTCATACTGGTCACTCTCTCACCGTCTGGTGATGGAGGGGGGGGGGGATCTTGTTGGACAGGAAATACTCATACTGGTCACTCTCTCACAGTCTGTGTGATGGGGGGGGCGGATCTTGTTGGACAGGAGATACTCATACTGGTTACTCTCTCACTGGCTGTGTGATGGAGGGGGGGAGTGGATCTTAATGTATTGGTCACTCTCTCACTGGCCATCTGATGGTGGGGGGGAACCTCACTGGCCAGGAAATACTTGTACTGGTCCCTCTCTCACCGTCTGTGTGATGATGGGGGGGGGGGGTCTTGTTGGACAGGAAATACTCAAACTGGTTACTCTCTTACTTTCCGTGTGGTGGTGGGGGGAGCGGATCTTGCTGGACAGGAAATACTTGTACTGGTTACTCTCTCACTGGCCGTGTAATGGTGGTGGTGGGGGGGGGAGCGGATCTTGCTGGACAGGAAATACTTGTACTGGTTACTGTCTCACTGACTGTGTGATGGGGGGGGGGGATCTTGCTGGACAGGAAATACTTGTACTGGTCACTCTCTCACTGGCCGTGTAATGGTGTGGGGGGGGGAGCGGATCTTGCTGGACAGGAAATACTTGTACTGGTTACTCTCTCACTGGCCGTGTAATGGTGTGGGGGGGGGGGAGCAGATCTTGCTGGACAGGAAATACTTGTACTGGTCACTCTCTCACTGGCCGTGTAATGGTGGGGGGAGCGGATCTTGCTGGACAGGAAATACTTGTACTGGTTACTCTCTCACTGGCCGTGTAATGGTGGGGGGGGGGGGGAGCGGATCTTGCTGGACAGGAAATACTTGTACTGGTCACTCTCTCACTGCTGTCTGATGGTGGGGGGGTGGATCTTGCTGGACAGGAAATACTTGTACTGGTTACTCTCTCACTGGCCGTGTAATGGTGGGGGGGGGGGAGCGGATCTTGCTGGACAGGAAATACTTGTACTGGTTACTCTCTCACTGGCCGTGTAATGGTGGGGGGGGGGGAGCGGATCTTGCTGGACAGGAAATACTTGTACTGGTTACTGTCTCACTGACTGTGTGATGGGGGGGGGGGCGGATCTTGCTGGACAGGAAATACTTGTACTGGTCACTCTCTCACTGCTGTCTGATGGTGGGGGGGTGAATCTTGCTGGACAGGAAATACTTGTACTGGTCACTTTCTCACTGGCTGTGTGATGGGGGAGTGGATCTTTCTGGACAGGAAATACTTGTACTGGTCACTCCACCTGCGGACTGCACAATATGCAGGGTAACACTATATCTCGCTATACTGCACATGTATATACGTAGCGCACAACTCTTACAACCACTATACATCCGGCTAAACTTGACCTTTAAGTTATTTGGAAGGGTTTAGTTTTGTATCTCTATAGATGATTATATTACAAATTTACCATTTCTTCCTATGGAAGCTGTTTTTTGTATGGAATGTGCTTTGTGTGTTCATCAAATGATAAGAAACTGTTGTATATTTGTGACTATTAAATTCCATCCAAATCCTTGGATTCTATCAATTCTCTTTGTTACATTATTGCAATTTGTCACCATTTCCCATTGGAATAAAATCTTGTCCTAATAAATATCCTAATGTCTGGTGTCTATTAATGAGGGGAGGGGGGTAATGGGGTGAGTATCCTCCAGTTACAGTACCCCTGGGGTTCTTATATGTTGTAGGTCACTGACCCATCACTAGGGCCTGTAGTGTACACAGGGGGTACGGTCACTGGGTCACCAAACAATAGGTCGACATGACAGAAGGCCACAGCAGTGTTCAAGGTGGACCTGATCAGCCACAGCAGTGTTCCAGGTGGACCTGATCAGCCACAGCAGTGTTCCAGGTGGGCCTGATCAGCCACAGCAGTGTTCCAGGTGGGCCTGATCAGCCACAGCAGTGTTCCAGGTGGGCCTGATCAGCTACAGCAGTGTTCCAGGTGGGCCTGATCAGCCACAGCAGTGTTCCAGGTGGGCCTGATCAGCCACAGCAGTGTTCCAGGTGGGCCTGATCAGCCACAGCAGTGCTTCAGGTGGGCCTGATCAGCCACAGCAGTGTTCCAAGTGGACCTGATCAGTCACAGCAGTGTTACAGTATCCTGAAATACATCCCGTGGGGACTTGCAGGATAATATCTACTGTAGGCTGCAATCTAATATGTTTCCTGATAATCTGTCCAGTAGGGGGCTTTGTATTACCGGTGACTATACTGCACTTGTGTTAATATTCATGTGCAGAGCAGATTAGCCCATCCCACAGCCCACCAGTCCATGGCAGAGCAGACTAGCCCATCCCACAGCACACCAGTCCATGGCAGAGCAGACTAGCCCATCCCACAGCACACCAGTCCATGGCAGAGCAGACAAGCCCATGCCACAGCACACCAGTCCATGGTAGAGCAGACCAGCCCATCCCACAGCCCACCAGTCTATGGCAGAGCAGACCAACCCATGGCACAGTCCACCAGTCTATGGCAGAGCAGACCAGCCCATCCCACAGCACACCAGTCTATGGCAGAGCAGACCAGCCCATCCCACAGCACACCAGTTTATGCCAGCCCATGCCACAGCCCACCAGTCTACGGTAGAACAGACCAGCTATGCCACAGCACACCACACCATGGCAGAGCAGACCTGTGACACAATAGACCACCCAAGCTCTATAGACTTAGTGCCACTACATGCCGCACAGAACAGCAGCACTGACATATGTGTAGAGGGCTTGTGATTAATACCACAGGGAAAATGGTAAAAGGTGATTTTGCACAGTCTGTGGTGTTATTGTACATTATTTGGAAACTATTATTTGACTGTAAGCTCTGTGGGTTTCTGTGAGATGCAAAAATAGAAACATTTACCAGTACTACTGTGTCACCTTCCAGAAATCCTCATCATCATCAGACACCATGTCAGGAACCACTGGCATGAGCAGATATTACACGAGGACGGAACCTGGGTCAGCGAGAATTCAATCTCCAACGTTCATAGGATTTCTCTGTCTGAGCTGGAGGAAAATTATGAATAAAACATAAAAATAGTATTTTTTTCTTTCTACAATTATTTCAGAGGAATGTGGCTGCATTTATTATGGGAGATTAGAGGGAAAGGCTGCTTTGTGAATGCAGAAAACTCATCAGGAAGCTTCAAAAGCAAAATAAACATCACTTCATATTCTTTCATGTGACATGTTCTTTAAAGAAAGAAAGTGGCTTCAGAAAAGTGTTAAACACTGCCAGTCGGCACCCGTACCACTAAACCATCCATGCCAGGAAACCCACAGCTCCACAGTGGGCATGCTCAGCACTCAGAAATTCAGTTATTATTACTCCTACCTACCATACTCACATATACCTTACACCCACCTACAGTACTCACATATACCCTACAGCCACCTACAGTATTCATATATACCCTACACCCACCTACAGTACTCGTATATACCCTACTCCCACCTACAGAACTAACATATACCCTACACCCTCCTACAGTACTCACATATACCCTATACCCATCTACAGTACTCAGATGTACCCTACTCCCACCTACAGAACTCACATATACCCTAAACCCTCCTACAGTACTCACATATACCCTACTCCCACCTACAGTACTCATATATACCATACACCCACCTACAGTACTCACATATACCCTACTCCCACCTACAGTACTCATATATACCCTACACCCACCTACGGTACTCGTATATACCCTACTCCCACCTACAGAACTCACATATACCCTACACCCACCTACAGAACTCAAATATACCCTACACCCACCTACAGAACTCATATATACCCTACACCCACCTACAGTACTCAGATGTACCCTACTCCCACCTACCATACTCACATATACCTTACACCCACCTACAGTACTCACATATACCGTTCAGCCACCTACAGTATTCATATATTCCCTACACCCACCTACAGTACTCACATATACCCTACACCAACGTACAGTACTTAAATATACCCTACACCCACCTACAGTATTCATATATACCCTACACCCACCTACGGTACTGGTATATACCCTACACCCACCTACAGAACTCACATATACCCTACACCCACCTACAGAACTCATATATACCCTACACCCATCTACAGTACTCAGATGTACCCTTCTCCCACCTACAGTACTCACATATACCCTAAACCCTCCTACAGTACTCACATATACCCTACTCCCACCTACAGTACTCATATATACCATACACCCACCTACAGTACTCACATATACCCTACACCCCCTAAAGTACTCACATATACCCTACACACTCCTACAGTACTCACATATACCCTACACCCTCCTACAGTACTCACATATACCCTACTCCCACCTACAGTACTCATATATACCATACACCTACCTACAGTACTCACATATACCCTACACCCCCTAAAGTACTCACATATACCCTACACACTCCTACAGTACTCACATATACCCTACACCCTCCTACAGTACTCACATATACCCTACTCCCACCTACAGTACTCATATATACCATACACCCACCTACAGTACTCACATATACCCTACACCCCCTAAAGTACTCACATATACCCTACACACTCCTACAGTACTCACATATACCCTACTCCCACCTACAGAACTCACATATACCCTAAACCCTCCTAAAGTACTTATATATACCCTACTCCCACCTACAGTACTCATATATACCCTACACCCACCTACAGTACTCATATATACCCTACACCCACCTACGGTACTCGTATATACCCTACTCCCACCTACAGAACTCACATATACCCTACACCCACCTACAGAACTCATATATACCCTACACCCACCTACAGTAGTCATATGTACCCTACTCACACCTACAGAACTCACATATACCCTACACCCTCCTACAGTACTCACATATACCCTACAGCCACCTACAGTATTCATATACTGTATTCCCTACACCCACCTACAGTACTCATATATACCCTACTCCCACCTACAGAACTCATATATACCCTACACCCACCTACAGTATTCATATATAACCTACTCCCACCTACAGAACTCACATATACCCTACACCCACCTACAGAACTCACATATAACCTACACCCACCTACAGTATTCATATATACCCTACACTCACCTACAATACTCGTATATACCCTACTCCCACCTACATAACTCACATATACCCTACACCCACCTACAGAACTCACATATAACCTACACCCACCTACAGTATTCATATATACCCTACACTCACCTACAATACTCGTATATACCCTACTCCCACCTACAGTACTCACATATACCCTACACCCACCTACAGAACTAATATGTACCCTACACCCACCTACAGTACTCAGATGTACCCTACTCCCACCTACAGAACTCACATATACCCTACACCCTCCTACAGTACTCACATATACCCTACTCCCACCTACAGTACTCATATATGCCCTACACCCACCTACAGTACTCACATATACCCTACACCCTCCTACAGTACTCACATATACCCTACTCCCACCTACAGTACTCATATATACCCTACTCCCACCTACAGAACTCACATATACCCTACACCCACCTACAGAACTCACATATACCCTACACCCACCTACAGTATTCATATATACCCTACACTCACCTACAATACTCGTATATACCCTACACCCTCCTACAGTACTCATATATACCCTACACCCTCATACAGTACTCACATATACCCTACAGCCACCTACAGTATTCATATATACCCTACACCCACCTACATTACTCGTATATACCCTACTCCCACCTACAGAACTCACATATACCCTACACCCTCCTACAGTACTCATATATACCCTACACCCTCCTTCAGTACTCACATATAACCTACAGCCACCTACAGTATTCATATATACCCTACACCCACCTACATTACTCGTATATACCCTACTCCCACCTACAGAACTCACATATACCCTACAGCAACCTAAAGTATTCATATATACCCTACACCCACCTACAGTACTCGTATATACCCTACTCCCACCTACAGAACTCACATATACCCTACACCCACCTACAGAACTCACATATACCCTACACCCACCTACAGTATTCATATATACCCTACACTCACCTACAATACTCGTATATACCCTACTCCCACCTAGAGAACTCACATATACCCTACACCCACCTACAGAACTAATATATACCCTACACCCACCTACAGTACTCAGATGTACCCTACTCCCACCTACAGAACTCACATATACCCTACACCCACCTACAGTACTCACATATACCCTACACCCACCTACAGAACTCATATATACCCTACACCCACCTACAGTACTCAGATGTACCCTACTCCCACCTACAGAACTCAAATATACCCTACACCCTCCTACAGTACTCACATATACCCTACTCCCACCTACAGTACTCATATATGCCCTACACCCACCTACAGTACTCACATATACCCTACACCAACGTACAGTACTTAAATATACCCTACTCCCACCTACTGTACTCACATATACCCTACACCCCCTACAGTACTCACATATACCCTACACCCTCCTACAGTACTCACATATACCCTACACCCTCCTACAGTACTCACATATACCCTACAGCCACCTACAGTATTCATATATACCCTACACTCACCTACAATACTCGTATATACCCTACTCCCACCTACAGAACTCACATATACCCTACACCCACCTACAGAACTCACATATAACCTACACCCACCTACAGTATTCATATATACCCTACACTCACCTACAATACTCGTATATACCCTACTCCCACCTACAGTACTCACATATACCCTACACCCACCTACAGAACTAATATGTACCCTACACCCACCTACAGTACTCAGATGTACCCTACTCCCACCTACAGAACTCACATATACCCTACACCCTCCTACAGTACTCACATATACCCTACTCCCACCTACAGTACTCATATATGCCCTACACCCACCTACAGTACTCACATATACCCTACACCCTCCTACAGTACTCACATATACCCTACTCCCACCTACAGTACTCATATATACCCTACTCCCACCTACAGAACTCACATATACCCTACACCCACCTACAGAACTCACATATACCCTACACCCACCTACAGTATTCATATATACCCTACACTCACCTACAATACTCGTATATACCCTAGACCCTCCTACAGTACTCATATATACCCTACACCCTCATACAGTACTCACATATACCCTACAGCCACCTACAGTATTCATATATACCCTACACCCACCTACATTACTCGTATATACCCTACTCCCACCTACAGAACTCACATATACCCTACACCCTCCTACAGTACTCATATATACCCTACACCCTCCTTCAGTACTCACATATAACCTACAGCCACCTACAGTATTCATATATACCCTACACCCACCTACATTACTCGTATATACCCTACTCCCACCTACAGAACTCACATATACCCTACAGCAACCTAAAGTATTCATATATACCCTACACCCACCTACAGTACTCGTATATACCCTACTCCCACCTACAGAACTCACATATACCCTACACCCACCTACAGAACTCACATATACCCTACACCCACCTACAGTATTCATATATACCCTACACTCACCTACAATACTCGTATATACCCTACTCCCACCTAGAGAACTCACATATACCCTACACCCACCTACAGAACTAATATATACCCTACACCCACCTACAGTACTCAGATGTACCCTACTCCCACCTACAGAACTCACATATACCCTACACCCACCTACAGTACTCACATATACCCTACACCCACCTACAGAACTCATATATACCCTACACCCACCTACAGTACTCAGATGTACCCTACTCCCACCTACAGAACTCAAATATACCCTACACCCTCCTACAGTACTCACATATACCCTACTCCCACCTACAGTACTCATATATGCCCTACACCCACCAACAGTACTCACATATACCCTACACCAACGTACAGTACTTAAATATACCCTACTCCCACCTACTGTACTCACATATACCCTACACCCCCTACAGTACTCACATATACCCTACACCCTCCTACAGTACTCACATATACCCTACACCCTCCTACAGTACTCACATATACCCTACAGCCACCTACAGTATTCATATATACCCTAAACCCACCTACATTACTCGTATATACCCTACTCCCACCTACAGAACTCACATATACCCTACAGCCACCTAAAGTATTCATATATACCCTACACCCACCTACAGTACTCGTATATACCCTACTCCCACCTACAGAACTCATATATACCCTACACCCACCTACAGGATTCATATATACCCTACACCCACCTACAGTACTCGTATATACCCTACACTCACCTACAGAACTCACATATACCCTACACCCACCTACAGAACTCACATATACCCTACACCCACCTACAGTATTCATATATACCCTACACTCACCTACAATACTCGTATATACCCTACTCCCACCTAGAGAACTCACATATACCCTACACCCACCTACAGAACTAATATATACCCTACACCCACCTACAGTACTCAGATGTACCCTACTCCCACCTACAGAACTCACATATACCCTACACCCACCTACAGTACTCACATATACCCTACACCCACCTACAGAACTCATATATACCCTACACCCACCTACAGTACTCAGATATACCCTACTCCCACCTACAGAACTCACATATACCCTACACCCTCCTACAGTACTCACATATACCCTACTCCCACCTACAGTACTCATATATGCCCTACACCCACCTACAGTACTCGTATATACCCTACACCAACGTACAGTACTTAAATATACCCTACTCCCACCTACTGTACTCACATATACCCTACACCCCCTACATTACTCACATATACCCTACACCCTCCTACAGTACTCACATATACCATACACCAACCTACAGTACTCAAATATACCCTGCTCCCACCTACAGTACTCACATATACCCTACACCCCCTACAGTACTCACATATACCCTACACCCACCTAAATTACTCAGATATACCCTACTCCCACCTACAGTACTCAGATATACCCTACACCCTCCTACAGTACTCAGATATCCCCTACTCCCGCCTACAGAACTCACATATACCCTACACCAGGCATTCCCAACCACGGCCCTCAAGGCACACCAACAGTGCAGGTTTTTGTGATATCCAAGCTTCAGCACAGTTGGTTTAATCAGAATCACTCAGGTACTAATTAAGTCACCTGTGCTGAAGCCTGGATATCACTAAAACCTGCACTGTTGGTATGCCTTGAGGACCGTGGTTGGGAATGCCTGCCCTACACCCACCTACAGTATTCACATACCCTACTCCCACCTACAGTACTCACATATACCCTACTATCACCTGCAGAACTCACATATACCCTACACCCACCTACAGTACTCATATATACCCTACTCCCACCTACAGTACTCACATATACCCTACACCCACCTACAGTACTCACATATACCCTACTCCTACCTACAGTACTCATATATACCCTACTCCCACCTACAGTACTCGTATATACCCTACTCCCACCTACAGAACTCACATATACTCTACACCCACCTACAGTAATCACATATGCCCTACTCCCACCTACAGTACTCACATAAACCCTGAACCCACCTACAGTACTCATAAATTCCCTCCTCCCACCTACAGTACTCACATATAGCATACTCCCATCTACAGTACTCATATATACCATACACCCACCTACATTATTCACATATACCCTACAACCTCCTACAGTACTCACATATACCCTACACTGACCTGCAATACTCAGATATACCCTACTCTCACCTACAGTACTCACATATACCCTACAGTGCTCATATATACCCTACTCCCACCTACAGTACTCACATATACCCTACACCCACCTACATTACTCAGATATACCCAACCCCCACCTACAGTACTCACATATACCCTACACCCACCTACAGTACTCATATATACCCTGCTACCACCTACATTACTCAGATATACCCTTCTCCCACCTACAGTACTAATATATACCTACTCCCACCTACAGTACTCACATATACCATATAGCCACCTAAAGTACTCATATATTCCCTACACCCACCTACAGTACTCATATATACCCTGCACCCACCTCCAGTACTCATATATACCCTACACCCACCTACAGTACTCATATATACCCTACAGTACTCATATATACCCTACACCCACCTACAGTACTCATATATACCCTACACCCACCTGCAGTACTCAGATGTATCCTACAGCCACCTACAGTACTCATATATACCCTACTCCCACCTACAGTACTTAAATATACCCTACACCCACCTACATTACTCAGATCTACCCTTCTCCCACCTACAGTACTCATATAACCCTACACCCACCTACAGTACTCATATATACCCTACACCCACCTACAATACTCATATATACCATACAGCCACCTACAGTACTAAGATATACCCTACCGTACTAATATGTACCCTATAGCCACCAACAGTACTCTGATATAGCCTACACCCACCTACAAAACTCACATATACCCTACACTCACATATAGTACTCACATATACCCTACACCCATCTACAGTACTCATATATACCCCACACCCACCTACAGTACTAATATACACCCTACTCCCACCTACAATACTCACATATACCCTACAGCCACCTACAGTACTCATATATACCCTACAGCCACCTACAGTACTCACATATACCCTACACCCACCTAAAGTACTCACATATACCCTACACCCACCTACAGTACTCACATATACCCTACACCCACCTACAGTACTCATATATACCCTACACCCACCTACAGTACTCACATATACCCTACACCCTCCTGCAGTACTGATATATACCCTACACCCTCCTACAGTACTCACATATACCCTACACCCACCTACAGTACTCACATATACCCTACACCCACCTACAGTACTCACATATACCCTACAGCCACCTACAGTACTCATATATACCCTACACCCACCTACAGTACTCACATATACCCTACACCCACCTACAGTACTCACATATACCCTACACCCACCTACAGTACTCATATATACCCTACAGCCACCTACAGTACTCAGATGTACCCTACTCCCTCCTACAGTACTCACATATACCCTACACCCTCCTACAGTACTTATATATACCCTACACCCTCCTACAGTACTCACATATACCCTACACCCACCTACAGTACTCATATATACCCTACAGCCACCTACAGTACTCAGATGTACCCTACTCCCACCTACAGAACTCACATATACCCTACACCCTCCTACAGTACTCACATATACCCTAATCCCACCTACAGTACTTATATATACCCTACAGCCACCTACAGTACTCACATATTGGGGGAAATTTACTAAAGGAAATTTGTTAAAAAAATAGGTGTATTTGTATCCAGAAATACACTTATTTTTGACATTTACTATCCCTAAAATACGGCAATTTGTATCCGTATTGATGTGCTATCAATACAAATACGAATTGCCGTTTTTTTAGGATAGTAAATGTCAAAAATAAGTGTATTTCTAAATACAAATACACCTATTTTTTACTAATTTCCTTTAGTAAATTTCCCCCAATATGTGAGTACTGTAGGTGGCTGTAGGGTTTAGTTTTTGGAAAAGGTAAAAAAGCAGGGTCCTACCCATTTTAGACCCAATTTTTTTGCGGTCTGAAACGGTATTTAGGACCCAGCCAATAGTGGTCCCGCTGCATACATATTTAATGACCCGCTCATTAGATATGCACGAGGGAGAGAGGCATCCTCTCTCCCCCCCACGAGGCATCCTCTCCTCCCTACCCACCCCGCACACAGCATGAACAGCTATAGTATAGTGTACAGCGGCGTAACTATAGCACCGCAGCCCCCACCACCGCGGGTGGCGCTGTGCATGTGGGGGCGACGGGGGCTGCAGTGCTATAGTTACACCCCCCCCCCCCCAATCCCCCGCAGACTTACCTATCTCGCTGGTCCCGGCGGCTCCGTTCTTCTGCTGAGGACCACCACAAAATGGCCGCCCCCATATAGCACACAGTTCTCTGAAACTGTCTGCTGTATGGGGGCGGCCATTTTGTGGTGGTCCTCAGCAGAAGAAGAACGGAGCCGCCGGGACCAGCGCTATAGGTAAGGCTGCAGGGGATTAAGGGGGGTTGCATGGGCGGCGGGGCGGCAGGGGATAGGGGGGGGTTTGCATGGGCGGCGGGGGATTGGGGGTGCTTGGCAGGGTGGCGGCGGGGGGGCGCCCCCTCCCTAACGGCGGGGGGCGCCCACAACTTAGTTACGCCACTGATAGTGTAGTAGCAACATTTAGTTTTGTCGCAGTCCCTGGAGTGTGTGCAAAGGCCAGTGACACCCAGTTGCGGGTTCCTGTGCCGGGAGAACGGCTAGGGGCCACAGCCAGATTATGGCCGTGATTCGAGCTACAGTATGAGGATGGGGAGAGGTCTCACCTACTGTCCTGCAGGTGCCGGCCCGAATCAGGGAGTGTCCCAGAAACAATTGATCCTGTATCCTCCAGCCGGGAGTATCGCACAGCAGCGGCAGGTTCCCCCCTCCGATGCCGTCTGCCTCCTGCGCCCTGGCCCTCAACGCGGCCCTGGCTGCCTGCTCCCGGGACTGAGGCGACACTTCCTGGGTCTGACAGCTTTCAGTGCTTGGGGAGGTGGCGGAGACCGGTACCCTAGTGCCCCACGTCATTTCGCTTCTCAGTGCTGCGTTCCTGCCTGTCCTGGCACTCGTTCACTGACCACAGACCACACGGTAATGCTCCAACTTTGGGGGGAGGGGGATCGAGGATGCCTGTGTTTATACAGTTTAAGAGATGCGGTGTGAAAGGTGTTTTACCTGGCAGACCTGTTTTTGGAAACATTTTCAATACAGGGTCAAAGCCAGTTATGCGGTCTGAAAGCAGCATAAGCTTCTAAAGTGATAAAATGGAGAGTGATAAACAGCCAGCCAATTAGCTCCTACCTGCCATATCACAGTCTGTGTTTGAAAATTGTCAGACAGGAGCTGATTGGCTGGCTGTTTATCACTTTTGAAGCTTAGAGAATCTGGCACTGAGTCCCTTTCCATTATAAAGCCCGTCTGGTCCTGGTGGATAAAATAGTGGTGCTGTAAAATAGGTTTGAGTCGCTCGGCTAATATTTTGGTCAACAATTTATAGTAAGGAATTGGGGCAATATGAGCCAGGTTTTGATAAGTTTCTCCCCACTTTCAGTAGAACTTTAATAATAGCATCATTGCAATGGGGAGTGAGGGAAGAATTTTCCATCAGATGATAGTTGAACACATTAACCAATATAGGAGTGACTGACAGTAAAAGAGTGATAAAGTCATTGAAAAATCCATCAAGACCAGCGGCCTTTGCTGGTGTCAGAGATTTTATTGTCTTAACTATTTCCTGTAGAGAGATAGGGTGGTAAGAGGGGACAAGAATCAAGGTGGGACTTGCGGATATTCCTAGGTGGGCCAGGCTGTATTGTGAGTTTGGGAGGGTTGGTTGGAAGGAGTATGGTGTAAGTAGTCAGTGGGTTCTGGGGGGGAAGGGGGCAGACTAAATAACAGTGTAGAAGTCTGACTTGAGAGATTTGGGCATTGGAAGTGCCTTAAAGCCATCAGGGCGGGTGTAACGATCAGATCAGGTGATCGATCAAATTAACGTATGCCTCCTGTTATGATTATCTGTGCAATCAATGTATGTCTGGTATGTTTGGTAAATTCATGCCGCCTGTGATTATTATGTGGGAGATCAGAACATGTCATGTATTATGTGTGTGGACTATTGGTGACCCAGGGAGTGTAGCCATCTGTGGACTCCTCTGGAGCTAGGATGTAAGATAAGATCTGAGACCCCTCATAAACCAGATTGGGGGGGAGAGCAATAGTGTCCAGCCAACAGGCCAAAAGGTGCTCTGGCCCTCCACACTAAATTACCTCTTATCACTTGAGGAATGTATAAAATCTACTTCAAAGCAGGGACAAATTCTTTATGGGAAAGATCCTATATCTAGGGACTTTCACTAGGCTCAGCAAGGGAATGGTTAAAAATCCCAAGGGTGGGAGGGATGAGGGAGTCTTCAAGGTATAACTAAGACCCTTCTCCCTATAGTCAGTGTCACTACCTGGGGGTCTAGCAAGCAGGCTGTAGGCGACCAGAGATTTCTTGTGGAGAACCCCCCCACGTCAGGATCTGTATTTAAGTGTAAGATAGGTTCTGTCATTTTTTCCTTTTATTTTATTTCTGAAATTGCATTTAAAACTCGTGTGTACTTTTAAAATCATTGTAAAATCTTGTAACTATTTTCTAAAGCTCTGTAGTATTTCTAGGAATAAATTATACATATTCTCAGTCCTGGTTCTGTGTTCTTAAGACTCATTAGCCTCAGAAGAGAACGCTCCAGCGTGTTACCATTTATATATTGTATTGTGCGGTCAGGTGCGAGCCAAGCCGCCCCTTGCGCAGTTTCAAGCGCTAAAATCAGGTTTTGGCTGGTGGCAGTGTACCTCAAGGAAAGGACCTGAGTGTCCTAAGTGAACCCCAGTCACGGCCGGAGCTGCTCAGATTGACGTATCGGAGCAGGCGACCGGTGAGTCCGTGACATTTGGCGGCAAGCGGTGGGGTGGAGAATTCATTTTTCTCTTTAAGAACTTAAGTGAGTGTTGGTAGAATTTTGTGAGAAATACCCACATCACCAGAATCAGAACTCAGAGCTTTACTATAGTTTTAAAAGTCACACAGTGGATGCAATTTCTGTTCCCTCCCTTCTCTTGTTTTTCTTTCCTATCATTTTATTTGACAAGTGTGAGACTCAGGATGGCTGATTACCAGCAGATGAGGAGAGATGACCTGGCGGTCGTGTGTGTGCAGAGGAATATCCCTTGGTCTGGCCAGAGTAGAAAACGTATGATTCAGGCACTAGTGGATGCCGATCGGACTCTAGCTGCTGGAAGAAACCAGTCCATGGACAATCCTACCCCAGGGGCTCAGGCAGCACTGGACAGTACAAACGATGCCGCGCCAGGGTTAAACCCTTCTGCTGGACCCAGCAAGTCTACACTGCAGAGCGACCTTCTAGCTGCTAGCAGGCAAATGAAGAATGTGAACCCCATATTCGCTTTGCAGCTGGTGCAGTTCTGCCAAGCCATTGTCGACAGAGAGGCTGCGGAGCGCAAAGCCAGACGAGAGGCTGAGGTTGCGGAGCGCAAAGCCGTACAAGAGGCTGAGGAGTGCAAAGCCGTACGTGAGGCTGCAGAGCGTCAGGCCAAGCGTGAGTACCAGTTGGAGCTGGTGAGGCTCAGAGGCCTGATCGCTGTTGGTAAACCAGTGGAGGATGATACAGGGCATCATGATGGCGAACCTTTACGTGAGACTTTATCTGCCGTGGCTACTGAGTTAGCAGGAGATGGGCTTCGTACTGAACTTTTACTGTCTGCGGAAGTAAATAATGTGTTGGATCATGGTGTGGACTCTGTTATCAATCATGGGGAGCCTAACAAGGGACAGAGGTCCCAAATCACCGCTGACGCGAATTTCACTGGGCCGCGTCATGCACAGTTCCCTGTCTTGGAAGCAGACAGAGGAAGCCAAGTGAGTGTCAGCTTGGTTGTGAGTAAAGAGCTGGCCCTGGACACTACCACCGATGCTCAGAGAGCTGACATCTCTGCTAGCACCAGGGAGACTGTAGGATGTGTGGCAGTCAGGGAGACTGCAGAGTACAAATCCCCTACAGCGCCAGAAGAGCCCAGTGAGTATTCTGACCCATATGGTGATGATTATCCGTTTAGGCTTATGAGCCCAGAGGAACTCACTACAGAATGTCAGCTGCAAGGTATCTCCTGCCCCAACAATTCCCGCTGGGAGATGATCAAGCGGCTCACCCATGCATGAAATGATGAGCGCAATGTTTTCGGCATGTATCGCGGCGAGTTTCTAGCCTGGGGTCCCGATGCGACTCCTTGGTTGCTGCTGAGAGACCTGACGGACTGTTTTGAAATAGCGCAGCAATATGCTTATGATTGTAAAAAGCTCGATACTCCATGGTGGAAAGAGCAGTGCCGCTGGGCAGATGCTGAAAGGAATCGCCTGGAACAGCTTCTATCACCAGCTATGGAACCAACGACACAGCCTACCGGGGTTTCCCTCATGGACATGGTACCCGGGCCTGCTACAATCGGTGTGGAACCTGTTCCAGAGACCTCACATCACAAGGCCTAGTTTAAACTGCTGGAAGATGTGAGCAGCATGTTCCCACCCGTTGCTCCAGATTTGTTGCCAGAAGCGGCTGACTGCATAGTGAAAGTATGCAGGGAAGAGACTATGTCGGAAATAGGAATGGGACTTTCTGACTGTATGCACACAAGTATGTGTGGGACTACTGATGTGGGACTTTTATTAACTCCACACATATCTGTCAATGTCGCTAACCCTTCTGAACCATATGATGCATCTCAGGTAGTATGTAACCATGCTGAACATTGCAATGTTGTTATTTTGTGTGAAGCCCCTGGGATGATCTGTGATAGTGCCGTACCTTCGGTGGAGGGTGAGTTAGAGACAGGTATAGTGGGTAATCCTTGCCAGTTTGTGGGGTTAAATGAATGCCCTAATCTAGTTGGGAATGAGACACCCTCACTCATCAGTGGTAGGAGTGCTGCTGGTGATGTCATTAAGGTTGCTGTGCTAGACGTTAACCCTGTTCCTCCAGTGATGTCTGGTTGTGACATTGTGCCCGGGGACGCTAACTGCACAAATGGGACAGATCTGAGTTGGTTGCAGGCAGCGCATGTACCTGCCAATAAGTTACTGGTGACAACATGCTCAGATAACCCCATTCCTGCTCAGAGACAATGGGATCCAGATATAGCGTTTTTGCCACGGTGCAATTGTAAGCCAGCAGGATGGGCCCCATGTGTTGTGGAAGATGCACAGGCTAATTTGCAGGTATTGCAGGATGTCTCCCCAGGTTATGATATTGATGTTACTGTTGACAATGTGATGTCTTGCGCTACTGTGGGAAATGTGGTACCAGGTATAATAAGTGACCCGGTGGGTCCTGTGTGCACTGTAGACCTGTCAGATAGGGAGAGAGTGTCCCTTACTGCAGCTTTCCCCCCAAACCCCCCTCCTTACTGTAGCCACACAAACACAGATACAGGAGCACAGCAGGGGTTCCCTCCAGACACTGAGAACCCTCCAGAGAGTGCATTTTTCCAGCATCACTGGATAACGGATGCCTCTCCTGAGAACCTCAGTGACACCACCCCAGCCACAGAACCTGCGGGTCTGGGTGGGAAGGTCAGGCTCAGGAAGGTGTCCTGGACTGACATGGAAAGCTTGGCTTTCCATGCAGAGCTGAGACCCAACCCTGTACAGGCTGCCCCATACCTGGGAAGTGGGAAAGATACCCCTGGGTACAGTGAGAGGGTTGTGTCAGGAATAGAGCCAGTGGCTAGTAGGGAAGCGGCTGTGTGTAACCAGAAGGGTGGGAGGGCCCGCGAAGCACAGGTAAACTCAGCTCCATTAACCTCAGAAAGGCTGAGCTTGGATGTTCCCAAGACAGGGGACAATGACCTGCTGGTATTCCCCCTTGCAGAAATGTGCCCCCCTTCACAATTCACACACACAGACACAGAGGGCGAATCTCCTCACAAAAGGATGAGGTGTGAGGTGTTGAGTGAGTGGACCTTCCCCCCAGTGAAGGGGAGGGGGGGTCAGTCAGCTCAGGAGAGGTGCTGGGAAGACATGTTTAAGTCTGTATATAGTGCTGGGAGAATGCCCCACACCTGTGGTATAGTTAGACGTGCTGAGTTACGAGTCCCAGGGGGATGGGCGTTTGGGGTGTGGCGGAATGGTCTGGTACTGATCTCAGTGAGTAAGGCCAAACTGCCAGCTGCAGGGGAGAATCCGTGTCCAGGAGTCCGACGCACAGCTGTGGTGGGCTGTGTCAATACCAGCCGGGATGGACACAGCTCCCACTATATCAGTGTGCTCACAGACTATGGGTTTGAGGACACCTGTGTGCTTTTAGTTTGCCATCTCCTGCAAGAGGGACAGGGACTATGCCCATTGCCCACCCTAGCCACGGCTATGGCGTCCGGTGGTCCCATGACAGAAGTCAAGTATAAGAAAGTGTTTGTACAAATTCAGCAGAATCAGTGGCAGTCTGTCTCAGCACAGAGACCACTGCTACCCATCCAGGTGATTTAGTTAATAGCGCACTGATGAGACGGTGACGTGGGTCACCGCCTCTGTGCGCCATTTTAAAAGGGGGAGGTGTAACGATCAGATCAGGTGATCGATCAAATTAACGTATGCCTCCTGTTATGATTATCTGTGCAATCAATGTATGTCTGGTATGTTTGGTAAATTCATGCCGCCTGTGATTATTATGTGGGAGATCAGAACATGTCATGTATTATGTGTGTGGACTATTGGTGACCCAGGGAGTGTAGCCATCTGTGAATTCCTCTGGAGTTAGGATGTAAGATAAGATCTGAGACCCCTCATAAACCAGATTGGGGGGGAGAGCAATAGTGTCCAGCCAACAGGCCAAAAGGTGCTCTGGCCCTCAACACTAAATTACCTCTTATCACTTGAGGAATGTATAAAATCTACTTCAAAGCAGGGACAAATTCTTTATGGGAAAGATCCTATATCTAGGGACTTTCACTAGGCTCAGCAAGGGAATGGTTAAAAATCCCAAGGGTGGGAGGGATGAGGGAGTCTTCAAGGTATAACTAAGACCCTTCTCCCTATAGTCAGTGTCACTACCTGGGGGTCTAGCAAGCAGGCTGTAGGCGACCAGAGATTTCTTGTGGAGAACCCCCCCACGTCAGGATCTGTATTTAAGTGTAAGATAGGTTCTGTCATTTTTTCCTTTTATTTTATTTCTGAAATTGCATTTAAAACTCGTG
Organism: Crinia signifera; assembly: GCF_055691185.1. NCBI lineage: Eukaryota > Metazoa > Chordata > Amphibia > Anura > Myobatrachidae > Crinia > Crinia signifera. The sequence continues at coordinate 873,801 of NC_139226.1, forward strand.
TGTACTTTTAAAATCATTGTAAAATCTTGTAACTATTTTCTAAAGCTCTGTAGTATTTCTAGGAATAAATTATACATATTCTCAGTCCTGGTTCTGTGTTCTTAAGACTCATTAGCCTCAGAAGAGAACGCTCCAGCGTGTTACCATTTATATATTGGATTGTGCGGTCAGGTGCGAGCCAAGCCGCCCCTTGCGCAGTTTCAAGGGCTAAAATCAGGTTTTGGCTGGTGGCAGTGTACCTCAAGGAAAGGACCCGAGTGTCCTAAGTGAACCCCAGTCACGGCCGGAGCTGCTCAGATTGACGTATCGGAGCAGGCGACCGGTGGGTCCGTGACATTTGAAAGCCATCAGGGCGGGAAAGAGGCTTTACCAACATAGGTGCTCTACAGGAATTGAGTCAATTTGGGAGCAGCTAACTGTTTTTATTACCAAATCTGTGGTAATTGTAGTTGGAGATGAATTGGAGCTTGTCCGTCCTGGACTGTAAGGTATAATCTAATACAGTTTTTGCCTGAGCATATATAGTTTTATTTGAGAGAGTGGGGTTTGATGCATAAGCAGAATAAGTATCTGGTGATTGAGGTATGATTTACAGTGCTGTTTCCTAAGAGTGTATTCCTAATGTAGTATGGCTCCTCTGAGGACGGCTTTGCTGGCCATCCAGTAGACCGAGGGATTATCTAATAGAGTCTGGGCATTATGTGCGTGATAGCCATTCCATGTGTCATGTACGCAGGGGAGTGTATCAGATGGGCTGGAAAACGCCATGAGCGCTATGTGGATTTTTCCTTAGACGTCTCAGTAGACATGGTTATCATTGCAGGATCTGACAGACTGATAGGAGAAATGAGGAAAAAGGGGTTTGAGTGGTGCGCTATCAATAAGCGGCTGGCACTGGGTTGTCAGGCCCAACAAAAATAGTTACAAAGAGAGAGGATGTGCCGGCGCTAGCTGCTTCAATAAGGTATACTCAACAGTTTAAAAAGTATAAATTTTTATTTTACACATTAATCTAACAATACATTTCTAAAAAATGAGGAAGCCGGCCACAGATAAGCCGGGGAAACGCGTTGAGCCTGATAATTCACATGTCTGGACCCCCCATCCAGCCAAAGAGTGACCAGTCCATTCTTTCTCCCGACGACGAAATAATACTCCACTTAAAACTGGACTTTCATCTGGGATACACGCCATATTCCTAATCCAGCCAAAAGGAGGACACTCGCCAAATAGGGAGGCATGAGCCTTTGAAATGATAAGGCAAGGACCCTCTGGAGTCACCTTCCCTGGACCAGCCCCATATCCAGGTGATATACAAAAAGGATGGTAACATACAAAACTTACATCATTATGGAGTCCTAGACTTTTACAATTGCCTAAATTGCTCATATAAGAAATTCTCACAGCACCTTACTCGAATATTTTATTTTTTATATTTATTTTTATTCTTCATGTATGCACTGATAGGAGAAATGTTTGCTTCCTTCACTAGGGGGAAAGCGATGTAGCGACACATATATAATCAACACGAGAGATGGTGTGGTGTGCTGCGGAGAGGCATGTGTATTCTCTATGTGTTGGGTCGAGAGCACTCCAAACGTCAATTAGCTGAAGAGACTCTAAAATAATTGGTATTCTGATTTTTGGGGTGTGTCTAGTTTGCCTAGGGGATGAGGACCGTGATTGGGAATACCTGGTCTAGGGGATGAGGACCATGGTTGGGAATGCCTGGTCTAGGGGATGAGGACCATGGATGGGAATGCCTGGTCTAGGGGATGAGGACCGTGGTTGGGAATGCCTGGTCTAGGGGATGAGGACCGTGGTTGGGAATGCCTGGTCTAGGGGATGAGGACCGTGGTTGGGAATGCCTGGTCTAGGGGATGAGGACCGTGGTTGGGAATGCCTGGTCTAGGGGATGAGGACCGTGGTTGGGAATGCCTGGTCTAGGGGATGAGGACCGTGGTTGGGAATGCCTGGTCTAGGGGATGAGGACCTATCCAAAGTGGGATAAGATGCAGGTTAAAATCACAACAGAGTATACCGGTAATTGGGGTAAAATAGGAGGTAGGAGAACAAAATACTATAAATTGCCAAGTGTACAAGTAGGTATCTACCATCAATGTCAGCTTTCACAGAGGATCTCTCTATGGGGAAGGATTTGGAAGCAATGATAACGACACCTCTGGCTTTGCTGTTGTACGGAGCCGAAGCTATGAGTTACCACTTGGGCATCTGGAGTTTTAGGAACTCTGGGGGGAGGAGATGAGTCTCTTGGAGGCATACAATATCTATAGATACAATAGTACCTTACGCTGTTTTGCCGGCGAATGGAATCCACCAACATTGAATGATCCAATCTTCAGATCAGTTACATGAGTCTGGGTTGTTAGGTGTTATGTTCGCCGTGTGAAGTCCGGTGAGCGGTTCCACAACCTTCTGCCTAGTGAAAGGTAAACATGAAGGAAGGAGAAGACACGGGAGACAAACATCTATAAACAGGCAGCAACGTCGGAATGTGGTGTGACATTCCAGAGAAATGTAATGTAAGAAACTATGGATTGTGACCAACAGAAAACGGTGAGTAATAATCTACATGATAACCAGAGCATCACACAGGTCCAGTAACCCTAATGCAACATTAGTAACCTTACAGCTACCCCCAAATATAAAGTGTAAAGAAAAAAGATTGATAAAAGAAAATCTAATGAACTGTGGTTTACGAAATCAAGGTATATGTCTACTGGTATAATTTAGAGCAGTGCTGGATCATTAGGTGTTTATATCAAACATTTTACCAATCAAGAGAAGAACAACGCTAACCAACACGAAGATATTAAAGAAAAGGGATTAGCAGTCTCTGAGCTTCATCATGAAGAGCGGCCATGAAAGGGATGATGTAATGGGCAATACGGATGATTAGCATTACTGCCTCACAGCACTGAGGTCATGGGTTCCATTCCCACCATGTCTCTAACTGTGTGGAGTTTGTATATTCTCCCCGTACTTGCGTGGGTTTCCTCCGGGTTCTCCGGTTTCCTCCCACAATTCAAAAATATACTGGTAGGTCAATTGGCTCCCAACAAATTAACCCTAGAATGTCTGTGTGTGTGTACATGTGGTAGGGAATATAGATTGTAAGCTCCACTGGGGCAGGGACTGAGTGTTCCGCGCTGCGGAATATGTATGCGCTATATAAGAAACTGATAATAAATAATAATCGAAATACTGCTGAAGGACTTGTATAGTTGAAGGATGACAGCAATGGAGCAGTGGATCTTTTTCCCCTCCCATAGCAGATTTTATATTTTGCGGGAGGCTTTCCAGAACGCAACCTTGTGCAGGTAGTTTAAGCACCGGAAAAGTACCGGATTAATGCGAGAATGGTTGTGTCTAGGGGGAGGGCTCAACCGATGTTCCCTTTCCTGAATCTCCAGTAGTTGGGGCAGGGAGACGCTCACAAAAGGTTCCAGTGCCGGACCTTTCATTGATTCAGGGAGACCCACTACTCTTATATTATTTCTTCTCGTGCAATTCTCAATGTCATCCAGTTTATTCCACAATTAAAAGTTCTCCTTCTGAAGCTTAATAATGTCCCTTTGGGCCAAATGCATGTCATGGCTCACAGCTCCTATTTTATGCTCATTATCAGTGACTGTGGCAGTTAGATGCTGGAGCTGCTGTGAGATATCTGACACAGCTTTGGAGAGCATGGGAGGCATTGTGTATGTAATAGCCTCCACTATGCCTCCATATGTGACAGGGGAGTCATAGCTGCGTTGTACCTAAGGGCGCTCTGTGCGGTCCTGTGCTGCTGCTTTCTTTGAGGCTGGTGACTGAGGTGCAGAGCCATTGTTGCGGGGAGGCTGTGGCTGTTGCCGGGAGTCAGAAACTTGTCCATTAGGATGGTGGTGGTGGGGTGGTTGGAGTGGCGAAAAAACCGTCTGCAGTGCACATGGTTGTGTCCACTTGAGAAGGAATTTCCTTTTACGAGTGAACCAGAATAAGGGCCTATAACATGGAACAGGGTGGAATCTACTTGGGATGCTCTGATCATTGACGAGCCACTTTTTCGGCACTGCAATCTATCGGCTCTCCCTATCTTGGGCAGTCCCGCTGTACATGACCAGGCTTGCCACATTCCTAGCACACACTGCTGGAGGCAAGGCCTTTGGCTTAACCACTGGAACCTAAGTTCTGGGCTTTGGTACTGGCACAAATCTTAACCTGGTTTTACTCAATTATCCCAGGATCAGGTGGCACTCAGTCACCACTGCCAGCTCCTTAAATGGGGGTTAGCCACTGCTGCACCCGCATAGCCTGGTCCAGTGCAACTATCTCCACAATCCTCACTGCAGAGTTTTTATTTGGCTGTAACCAGGCCTTAGCCAGCTGAATCCTGGGAGGCGCAGAGCCCTTCAGCCACCAGTCATGGGATTTTTGGGCTTTGCTGGGCCCTATCACTCCAATCCTGCTCAGTATAGCCTTCTTGAGGTCAGGATAGGAGCCTGCCTCAGCCACAGTGATTTTTACATACGCTCGATGTGCCTCCCCTGTTAAAGAGTGAGCCAGCCTGTCAGACTATCCCTCTGCAGGCCATCCCAAATGCATGGCTGTGCCCTCAAATGTACAAAGGAATGCCTCTATGTTGTCAGCTGGGGTGACCTTCGGTAGCCTCTCCTTTTCCTGCCCACCTTTTTTTGCCTCCTCATGCAATAGTAGAATCTGATGCTGCTGTCAGACAGCCCTTTTCTGCTGCCCATCATGTATCGCCTAGATGTGAGCTTGCTGCCCAGCTGCCAATTCAGTTAATGTTTTCAGTATCTCCTCCATTGTTCCCGTTTAATCCCTGTTTTAATCCAGTTTAAGGGCAAATTTAGCAGTTTTAATATAATGTGCGTGACTCCCAGAACAGACTAAAGCAGCCCAAACAAGGTCCGTTTAACGGATCCGTTTGGGACTTAATTAGCACACATGGGATCGGATCCCTAGTGCATGCAGTGTGCATGCACTGCGATCCGATCCGATGTGTACCTAGTACAAAAAGTATGTGCAGCACATACTTTTTGTACCGTACTATGTGATGCGTTGGAGCGTGCATCGCATAGTACAGAACGGAGCCATACACAACGGACCGTGTATAAGCTCCTTTAGCTGACACCTTTCAATGTTACTGTGGTCTTTAAGGCTGTCTACCTTTCACACAAACTCCAATCAATTCCAGGTTGCCCTGTTATTTAACCCCTTCCCGACATTTGACGTATATATACGTCATGGCCGGGATGTACTTCCCGACACATGACGTATATATACGTCATGACTTCAAAGTGCCACTGCGTCTAGAGACGCAGTGACAGAGGGACGATGTCTGCTGTCCCTGACAGCAGACATGTCCCTGCATGCCCAGGGGGGGCGCCCCCCCCCCCCGTCGGCGATCGCTGTGATTGGCTGTTCAATGTGAACAGCCATTCGCAGCGTTTTCCTGTGTTACCGGCGAATCAGACGCCTGGTAACACAGGTGTCAATCACCGCCGGGTGTGAGGGGGCATGAGGGGGTCATCGGTGATGACGACACCTCACCCCACCTGCCCCCAAGGCTGTGATTGGCTCGTCGGACCCACGGACCAATCACAGCCAAGGCGCGCCATTTAAACTAACGGTGACTGCGCTGCAGACGACATTCCGGTCTGGAATTGCGTGCAGAGCGGTCACCGACCAATCTGTCGTGATATACATACCTGATCCTTGCCTGATCCTTGCCTGATACTTACCTGATCACCGCTGGTAGCGTGCTGCCAGCAGCTGGATGCTTCCTGGATCTTGTGACTTCCTGTGTGCTGCTGCTGCAGTGTCATAGAGTCCAAGATAGTGATAGATAGTGAGAGATAGTGACAGAGAGTGATAGAGAGTGATAGAGAGTGATAGAGAGTGATATATTTTGTGTCTGCTGCACCCCCTTTTGTGCTGATCACTATATCTGAGCTGATCAGCAACTTTTTGGGGGTGCAGAGGTTTTTTTTTATATATATATACACCTGTCAGTTGCACCAAAGATTGTGCTGCGTGTGCAACTGACTGCTGCCCCCCATGCTGCCCCCCCTTTTGTGCTGATTAGTTTAAATTAATTAATCAGCAACTTTTTGGGGGTCCAGGGTTTTTTTTTTATATATACCCTGTCAGGTTGCACACAGTTGTGTGCCTGCTGCCCCTCACTGCTAATCAGTGTTCACTGATCACTGCATCACTGATCTGCAGTTTTTTTTTTTTTGGAGAGTGCAGTGGGGTTTTGTTTTTACACCCACGTTGCTTTTGTGGGTGTCCTGTGGCCGCTGAGCGCTGATCAGTGACGTACAATCACTGAACAGCATTTTTGGCACAGGGTTGATATCATTTTTTTTCTGCAGTTTTTTTAAATTTTTTTTTTTTTTTTGGAGAGTGCTGTGGTATATTTTTTTTAATTGTTTTTACACCCACGTTGCTTTTGTGGGTGTCCTGTGGCCGCTGATCAGTGACGTACATCACTGAACAACATTTTTGGCACAGGGTTGATATAATTTTTTTTCTGCAGTTTTTTTTAATTGTTTTTTTTTTTTTTTTTTTACACCCACGTTGCTTTTGTGGGTGTCCTGTTGCCTTTGAGCGCTGTTCAGTGACGGTCGTTACTGACCAACATCTGTGCTCAATTTTTGGCGCAGGACCTTTTTTTTTTTTTTTTAACCCCTTCAATTTTTTTTTTTTTTTATTGGGATCAAATTCCTGTATAAAGTATTTTTTTTTCTGCACTACATACACACTACACACTACATACCCCCCATGTTGAAATAAAGTTTGTACCCCCCCTACACTATACACGTGTTGAAACATTACACTTACAGAAAAACAAAAATAAAAATGGCATCCCAAATGTCATCCCAAATGTCATCCCAGTCATCCAGAAGAATGTATTCAGCGGAGGAGGCATATGCCATGCTTGCCTCTGACTCTGACACAGCCAGTGATGCAAGCGGGGAATTTGAAGGATTCGTCTTAAGCTCCTCTTCCTCCTCTGGTGATGAGGGACCCCCTCAAAGACGCCCCCGTAGAGCAGCTGAGACCCCCCCCAAATGATTGATCCCGTATGGACCCCACCACCAGACAATTTTGAGCCCCAGGTTCCTGAGTTTTTGGCCATCCCAGGAATCCAATTTGATTCAACAGGTCTCAGAGAAATTGACTTTTTCAAATTATTTTTCTCTGATGATTTTATAAATTTAATGGTGGACCAAAGTAATTTATATGCCCAGCAGTTTATTTCTCAAAACCACACGTCATCATTTGCTAGGTGGACCCCTGTAGATGCAGTAAAGATGATGACGTTTTGGGGTCTGGTGTTACATATGGGCATAGTTAAAAAGCCAGAAATTAGGCAATATTGGAGTACAGATGTTCTGTACAGCACCCCATTTTACCGTATGGCCATGACTCTGACTCGTTTTGAGATAATCCTTAAATTTTTACATTACACCGATAATGCACAGTGCCCACCCAGAGATGATCCCACCTTTGACCGGCTATTCAAAGTCAGGCCGGTCATTGATCATTTCAGTGCCAAATTTGCAGAGATGTACATCCCTGAAAAATTTATTTGTATCGACGAGTCCCTTATACATTTTAAAGGAAGGGTTAAATTCCGCCAGTACCTTCCCAGTAAGAGGGCAAGGTACTGTATGGCATAAAAATGTATAAACTGTGTGAAAGCACCTCAGGGTACACCCACAGGTTTAGGGTATATGAAGGGAAGGATTCAAGAATTGAACCGCCAGAATGCCCCCCCTCCCTCGTAGGTGTTAGTGGAAAAATTGTCTGGGATTTAGTGCACCCCTTCCTGGATAAAGGTTATCACCTCTATGTGGATAACTTTTACACTAGCATCCCCCTGTTTAAGGCCCTTGGTTCAAGAGGTACAGCAGCTTGCGGTACTGTGCGCAAGAACCAAAGAGGCCTCCCAAAAACGCACATTGCCCAAGTACTGAGAAGGGGTGAAAGCAGGGCACAATCCACCGAAAATATGTTGTTGGTCAAATATAAGGACAAGAGGGATGTCCTTATACTGACAACAATTCATGGAGACAGTACCACCTCCATCCCTGTACGAGGTACCAGTACCCACACCTCAAAACCTAATTGTATCCTTGATTACAATAAGCACATGGGCGGAGTGTATCTTTCAGATCAGGTACTGAAGCCGTACAGTGCCCTGCGGAAAACAAAAATCTGGTACAAGAAGCTGGCCGTGTACAGTATATCATCCAGATGGCACTGTATAACGCTTACGTGCTATTCCGTTCTACCAGCCAGAGGGGGACATTTATGCACTTTCAAGAGGAAGTCATAAAGGGCCTAATATTTGGGAACCAGCAGGCAGAGGGCCCCAGTACTTCTAGTACTGGCCCCCGTATTGTACCAGGGCAGCATTTTCCTAACGAAATCCCCTCCACTGCAAGAAAGGGCAGGACACAAAAAAGATGCAAAGTTTGCTATAAAAAGGGAATAAGAAAGGATACTATTTTCCACTGTGAAACTTGCCCCGACAAACCCGGCCTATGTATAAAGGAGTGTTTTAAAATATACCACACATCTATGGATTATTAGGTTCATCATTTCACCGTGCTTCGGGGGTCTTGCTAATGCCACATAGCACCCACCATTCATTCCACCAGAATCTGAGCTGCAAAATCCAAAAATCACTCCTTCCCTTCTGAGTCCTGCCATGCACCCAACTGGTATTTTTTGGTCACATGTGAGGCATTGCCGTACTCGGGAAAAATTGGGGTACAGATTTTGGGGTGCTTTGTCTCCTTCATTCCTTGTGAAAATGAAAAATTTTGAGCCAGAACTGCATTTTTGTGTAAAAAATGTAATTTTTCATTTGCACAGCCCAGTTGTATCAAAATTGGTGAAACCCCTGGGGGTTTGAAATGTACACTATACCCCTAGATGAATTCCCTGAGGGGTGTAGTTTGCAAAATGGGGTCACTTGTGGGGGGGTTCCACTGTATTGGTGCTTGGGGGGTCTTGCTAATGCGACATAGCACCCACCAAAATTCCACCAGAATCTGAGCTGCAAAATCCAAAAATCACTCCTTCCCTTCTGAGTCCTGCCATGCACCCAAATGGTATTTTTTGGTCACATGTGAGGCATTGCCGTACTCGGGAGAAATTGGGGCACAGATTTTGGGGTGCTTTTTCTCCTTCATACCTTCTGAAAATGAAAAATTTTGAGCCAGAACTGCATTTTTGTGTAAAAAAATGTAATTTTTCATTTTCACTGCCCAGTTGTATCAAAATTGGTGAAACCCCTGGGGGTTTGAAATGTACACTATACCCCTAGATGAATTCCCTGAGGGGTGTAGTTTGCAAAATGGGGTCACTTGTGGGGGGGTTCCACTGTATTGGTGCTTGGGGGGTCTTGCTAATGCAACATAGCACCCACCAACATTCCACCAGAATCTGAGCTGCAAAATCCAAAAATCACTCCTTCCCTTCTGAGTCCTGCCATGCACCCAAATGGTATTTTTTGGTCACATGTGAGGCATTGCCGTACTCGGGAGAAATTGGGGCACAGATTTTGGGGTGCTTTGTCTCCTTCATTCCTTGTGAAAATGAAAAATTTTGAGCCAGAACTGCATTTTTGTGTAAAAAATGTAATTTTTCATTTGCACAGCCCAGTTGTATCAAAATTGGTGAAACCCCTGGGGGTTTGAAATGTACACTATACCCCTAGATGAATTCCCTGAGGGGTTTAGTTTGCAAAATGGGGTCACTTGTGGGGGGTTCCTAACTTTTAGCATCTTATGGTGCCTAGAAACCTACATGGTGCCTAAAAAATAATCTCATAAAAAGGAGGCTCCAAAATCAAGTAGGTGCTCCTTCTATTATGAAGCCTGTGGTTTGGTCAACGTGCACACTAGGGCCACATATAGGATATTTATGAAAACAAAAGAATTGGGGGAATCAATTTTTAGTCACATTTCTCTAGTAAAATCTACTGTGTTCCTTAGAAAAATGTATTAAAATTGCAAATCTGCAAAAAAAATGAAATTTTGAAATTTCACCTACACTTTGTTTTAATTCCTGTGAAACACCTAAAGGGTTAACAAACTTCCAAAATACTGTTTTGAATACTGTGAGGGGTGCAGTTTTTGAAATGGCATCATTTATGGGGGTGTCTCACATACAAGTCCCTCAAAGTCACATCAGAACTGAACTGGTCCCTAAAAAAATCAGTGTTTGAAATTTTCTTGAAAATTTGAGAATTTGCTATTCATATTTTAAGCCTCCTAGTGTCCAAAAAATTTAAAAGGAAGTTGAAATAATGATGGAAACATAAAGTAGACATATGGTCTATGTTAGTTATTAACTATTTTGAGTGGTATGATTATTTGTCTCACAAGCAGAAAATTTAACATTTTGAAAATTGCTAAATTTTCCATTTTTTTACGACATTTTGGTATTTTTCACAAAAAAAACACAGACTGTATCGACCCAAATTTACCACTAACTTGAAGTACAATGTGTCACGAGAAAGCAATCTCAAAATCACTGGGATAAGTAAAAGCAAAAAAAAGTTATCCCCACTTAAGTGAGACATGTCAGATTTGAAAAAAATGGCTCTGTCAGGAAGGCAAAAACTGGCTGCGTCAGGAAGGGGTTAACTACTGGCACAAACTTGGGGGGGGGGGGTAGAAGAGTCTGAACAGACAGCGAGACAAGCCCCAGTTTGAATCTTTTCTGGTTCCCAGGCCAGTTGCACATTATGTAACCCCCAAAATAATGTTGCCAGTTTTAAATACAGGTAGGTGTCTTACCCAGGGTTTTCTGCTGTGTGAAGATTTCAGCTGAGATGTGCCCCTGTTCAGATGCCAAGGGTGACATTTAATGGGATGCACATCTTTTTTTTTTGGGGGGGGGGGGGGGGGGGGCGATATTTTTGCCAGAAATTGCAGTTGTCGAACTTTTTGCAGAAATTGCATACTTAATGCTTCAACAGCCTACGGTGTCATGCCACAGCCGGGGGACACTTTTTACATAAGGTCCCCCGGCCGTACCATGAGCACCGTGGCTGGTCATCCTTGGACAAGGTACCTGGGGGAGTGGGGACCCCCCAATAAAGGGGTCCCTCCAGGCTTCACCCGTCCAGGGCTAAAGCCCGGGGCTGTCACCGGCGTCCGTGGGCTGTGGACACCGGCCTGATAGGGTTAAATCCTCCATACAAAACATTGCTTTATGCAGGTGAACTACAAGTCCCAGCAGGCCTCCCCTGCATGCTGGGACTTGGTGGACCACAAGTCCCAGCATGCAGGGCATTAATGGGCCCACTGGGACTTGTAGTCCACCTGTAAAAAGAATGTTTAAAAAAACACACACAGAGAATAAGTACAAGTTTATTGGCATGACACCGCGGGCCCCCGTATTTTTGGAACCAGGACCGGTCCAAGAGTCCGGGCTGGTTTCAGAAATATGGGTGACCCCTACACTTTTTGTCTCCTCTATTTTTGGAACCAGGTCCGGCTCAATGAACCTGAGACTAGTTATGCTCAGGAGGGGGGACCCCACGCCATTTTTTTAAAAATTTTAACACAAAATCGCACATTTCTTCAAATTCGCACATTTTCATGACTAAAATTCGCACATTATCGCACTTTATCTCACTTTTTTGCCCGGAATTCGCATCTCATTAAATATGCGAATTTGTGGGGGAAAAATGCGATTTTAAAAAGTGCGATAATGTGCGATTTTGGAGAGTAACTATTAAATGTCACCGTAATCTACACTGGATATATATGAAGTCTGGGACTTTGGGCCTTATTCTGGTTGGAGCGGCCGGGCCGTACGCGTACGTCCCGGTGTTTTTCATGATCTGCGCATGTGCAGATACGCTAATGCGCCGGCGCGAACACTCCACAACGCTTACGGCCGGGGTCTCAACGTGCGAAAAAACCTGTACGCGAGTGTACGGGTAATGGGGCGGCATAGGGGCGTGTTGATGGGAGCGGCCGAAATAATGAGGGAAAATGGGCGTAAATATGGGCGTACACGGGGGTGTGCACCAAAAATGAGCGGTGCTACTACCGCACGATCGACTAAGGCACCGTTCATTTCGGACACAAAACAGGCGGCTGCCAGCCGCCATCTCAAACCACCCCTACAGATACCGCATGCCAGCGTGCGCCTGAGTTTGCTAATTAACGCTGATTACTACTCAAACACATACACCTGAATGTAATAAGCAATGCTGCAGTCTATTAAGTCCAAAGCATGATTTCACTACCTGCAAGCCACACACACAGCACGCAAACACATTGGAAGCTTCTCTTTCTATACTTCTCCACATTTAAACGTTTGTTTAATTTAAGGTAAGAATCTTTTTAAGACCTGCTTATATACGCTAAGGTAGGGATTTGCTAAACAGTTAGACACATTCACTACGTGCTTTCATAGACTTTACACAGTAGCACACTCAATCTACACAAGTCGACATGTGTCAACGTGTTCACTCTAATACAAACATAGGTTTTCTATTTAGGATACAATAACATAAACCACATCTAACACCTACAAAGGATGTTTCAGCAATGTTTGAAGGCCATGACCACTATTTTGCACACAATCTTTGTATAGTACCCAAAATACTGAACTGTACCACTATCTTATCTGCTATGAATTGGATTTGACTACACTCTGGATGTAAGATGCCACCAATCACATTATTGCACTCACATCTCTCTAACAAAGGATTCCTACATCTGCTTATGACACTGTCAAATCATATATATTTAAAAAGTTATGCATGTTTGTTCACAAGCTATTTTATCATGTTTGGCCCATTCACACATCTTTTTTTAGGGAGGACACATATGCATTCCTACACAAATGTACCTTTTCACCCTTGTTTGTCTGCCTCACCCACTCCATGAGGAAAGCATTGTTCTGGACCTGCTTTTACCTACTACTGTAGGAGCTACCTCACCTGCACACAAACTGCTTTCTCACCTATTAAGTTGCTCTGCACATGTGCTGACACAAACTAATTAGCTGGGAAAAGTTGGATAGGAACATGGGAATGGCCATGGAGAGGGTTACACATGGGAAACTTCTACCACACTTCATCAAATGTTCAAAAATACCCTGGTCAGTAAGTACACATAAATCTAGTATTTGTTTCACACAAGAAATTACACAGACCACAATTTTGATTTAATTTGGAAAAGAAATTTATTTGCTGTTCAGCATCACAGCTTATTTCACACTTTAATGTAAGAAATCAAATAAATAAAATAGACACAAAAATAAAAAAACTGCCAGAACAAAAGGTTGCATATCTCCAAACATGTGTTACCCTGCAAATGCAATGGTGAAAGAAATGGGGACACCAGAATACGTACTGCAACAACCAGGGTGAATACTAAGCAAGATACACACCACCCAAAAAAAATATCCTGCATTTGTAGAGGTCAAAATACGAACTTTCATGCCCATGGCACGCAAATGGATCGATGGCCAACTCAGGAAGCGGATGTCCAGTGCAATTTAAACCTTTGGCCTCCAACCACAGAGGAAGTGAACCAGGTCTCATTTGGGCCCTTTTTTGCCCCTTTTAGATGGGGCCTTGGGGACAGGGGCCTTTGGCTCAGCTGGCTTTCGGCGTCTTCCCCTAGTCGACACAGGAGGGTCAGCAGAGGTGGAAGGTTGGGGAGCAGCTTGGGGTGGGGCAGCAGATGGGGGATTGTCCCTTAGGGACCTGGCGGTGGACAGCTGCTCCGCAAGAAGTTCATTCTGGCGGCTGAGGTGTTGGCAAATGCTTACTATGCCAGCCGCCAGAGTTTCATTAATGCGGTTCAAGGCCTCAACCTGCAGCTTGTTTGTGGCCTTCCACTCCGCCAGAAAATCCGCCACCTGCTGCTGACGGATCGCAGCATCCACCCCTTGCTGCTCGATCCTCTCCAGCGTCACCAACACGCTCTCATCCCATGTCTCCTGTGGCTGGGGCTGGGGGCGACGTCTTGGTGGAGGCTGGACCACTTGCTCCACCTGTGGCTCTGCAGAGGAAGATGCTGCCGGTACATCCGGGGTTTCTGCTTCTGCTAGGATAAGAATTGAAAACAATGTCACCATCACATACGCAATAAAAAATATCTTTCTAAATACAATGCATTACTGTGACCTACCATCAAAAGCAGCAGCAAAGACCTCCGCCGGGAGCTCACTGTCCATATTGGAGATCCCCCTGATCTCCCCCACATCAATCACGTCCATGGAGTCCAGCTCCAGGGGGGTATACTCCAAATGGTCAGGCATAGGACCTCTCCCGGTGGACATGCTGTGGTTGTACCGGTCAGTCATCTTCCTCTTCAGTGTACTTTTGAAGTCAGTCCACCTACAAGTTTAAAAATACAAATATCACCATGAGATATGTGCACCACTGTGCTACGTGTAGGGTTACCACCTAGTCCCTTAAATTCCGGACACATGTTAATTACACAGGTTCTGTGGCAGTTTAAAATTAGGTGAAGTGGAGTCTTGAAGTCAGCCAGCCACAGAACCTGTGTAATTAATATGTGTCCGGAATTAAAGGGACTATGTGGTACCCCTAGCTACGTGACATTTCCTAGTGTGGGTGCTCTTATGTTTTTTTGCCATATGTGTCCCACACACACATTCATGTCTAAATTAGGAGGCATTTCAGTGTCTCATCTCATTCATTAGGCCACTAAATGCACATACATACATCACTATGCAGAAATGACATCATCCATGGCCAAATTAGGCACCTCCACCTGGTGTGAAACTACACATTCCACCATAGCTTGACAATGTGGTTATTATGGAGTAATTTAACTATGGAATGGCATACTGGGATGTGTAGTTTCTCACCAGCTACATGTGCACAGTTTGGTCATTCTTGTTTCAGTAGCATCATATGGAACATGTTACAACAACTCTTTCCAAAACACACTTTCTCTTGTCCCATCACATACTTCACATGAGCAGAACTGTGCCCATAACCTCACATCACAACAATGGTGCATGTTTCATATATCAATGTGGGTTATTAGACATGGTTGTGTTCACATGTGACATTGAAGTGTAGCACTATCTACAAACACACCTTTCTATTAGTCTCAAAACATACATGTAACATATGTACACACATATGACATCAGGGGGACAAAGACCAGGGCAATTTTTCAGCAGTCTCCAGCAGGAACTGAGGCCCTTATTCTAGTTCACTCTTTCTGCCCAAATATTTCTTTGATGGACAAAACCATGTGCACTGCAGGTGAGGCAGGTGTAAAACCCCACCCAAATCTGATTATCTCTGCACAAGTAACACCTGCCTCACCTGCAGTGCACATGGTTTTGTCCATCTAAGAAATATTTGGGCAGAAAGAGTGAACTAGAATAAGGGCCTCAGTTCCTGCTGGAGACTGCTGAAAAATTGCCCTGACAAACACACTAACCTTTTCTTCACCGCGTCCCAATTTCTGACCACTGGTGCCACCTGGTTCACTTCCTCTGTGATCTTCTCCCAAAGGTTTCTCCTTGCACTGGCACTAGGCTTCCTGGTTGCCAATTCAATCCATTCGCGTGCCCTGGGCACTAGAATTCGCATTTCGGCCTCTACAAATGCAGGGTTTCTCTTTCTGGTGGTGGTATCCTGCTCAGTCCTCACCCTAGATGTTGCAGCCTGTTTTCTGGTGGCCCCAGTTCTCTCACCATGCACCTGCTGGGTCACACCTGTTTGGAGAGATGCAACCTCTTGTTCTGGCTGGTTGCTTGGCCCTTGTGGAGCTGGTGGAGGTTCAACAGGGCCTGTTACTGAGGGGCCCGCTTGGTCTTGCAGGCTACTCCTCTCTTGGGCCCTCCTTCTCCGCTCCTGTTCCCTCTTGTTCAGTGCATCAAGCAGGGATTGTGCTGTAGCTCTCTGCAGAGCGTCCTCAGCTGCGGAATCGTCTGAGTCAGACATGTTTGCAGCAATTGTGGGCTGCATCTGACTGAATATTTATATGTTAATTTCCCGCCATGAACAAGGGGGCGTATATTTTTCCACGCAATGTAGATGCAAATTTACGCCGATATTTCCCGCCGATAATTCCCGCTTAAATTACGCAGGTCTCAACGCACCTGATCAAACACCTGTATATGCACATACACAGGTTGTGGAGCATTGTGCTACATCGTGAAATGTGGGCACCTGTCATTCCAATGACGAGTGTTGTCAGCTGGTATCTGTTGGAGTTCGTGTATGCTTTGTGAGTCACATTTCAAAACATCACGTTATAATGCTTTCCTTACATATGTAATGTGTATGAAATTGTCATACAGCAACATGTTGCATTGTGGCCCTTTAGGCAGCGTAGTTATAAGTAGAGGGTTGCGTGTATTATTTTCCGCACACTGTAAATACAGTACTCCTCTCCACGGATATCGGTGTATCGTGCCCCCTTTAAGCAGCGTAGTTATAAGTAGAGGGTTGCGTGTATTATTTTCCGCACACTGTAAATACAGTACTCCTCTCCACGGATATCGGTGTATCGTGCCCCCTTTAAGCAGCGTAGTTATAAGTAGAGGGTTGCGTGTATTATTTTCCGCACACTGTAAATACAGTACTCCTCTCCACGGATATCGGTGTATCGTGCCCCCTTTAAGCAGCGTAGTTATAAGTAGAGGGTTGCGTGTATTATTTTCCGCACACTGTAAATACAGTACTCTCTTCATTGAATGCATGCTGTTGGTTGTGGTGTGTGTATATCGGAACGGTCCGCGTAAGTTTCTATTCGCATCCAGTTTGTTAATGTAAGAGGGATTAATAAAGTTAATACCAAACAAACAATTTTTTCGACCAATCAGCAAGCACCAAAAGTGATATATGTACCTGCAATTAATAACTGCGCCATTGCCAATATGACTTCTAACAGAGCTAGGCCATTTTCCACCCCTGAGCTGTTGGCCCTGGTCGACGTCATGGACCGTCACCTGGGGCCCAGGGGCCCATATGTTAGCAATGCGGACAAGCGGCGGGCGTATACTGCTGCCCGCCGCCTGATCTTCTCGACGACCGGCGTCCGCAGAAGCCTGGGGCAGGTTGAGCGGCGCTGGTCAGACCTGCGCCGGCGGCAGCCAGTTTTGCTGAGCACCCTTCGCCGCCATATTGCCCGATGTAAGTTTTGATTACTAGTATGTCAGCGTTTTTTAGCAATGTTTTGTGTACTTTTTATAAATATGTTGCTGAGTATGGGGGTGTATATGGGGGTGTATATGGGTGTATATGGGGGGTATATGGGTGTATATGGGGGTGTATATGGGGGTGTATATGGGGGGTATATGGGTGTATATGGGGGTGTATATGGGGGTGTATATGGGTGTATATGGGGGGTATATGGGTGTATATGGGTGTATATGGGGGGTATATGGGTGTATATGGGGGTGTATATGGGGGTGTATATGGGTGTATATGGGGGGTATATGGGTGTATATGGGTGTATATGGGGGGTATATGGGTGTATATGGGGGTGTATATGGGGGTGTATATGGGTGTATATGGGTGTATATGGGGGTATATGGGGGTGTATATGGGGGTGTATATGGGGGGTATATGGGTGTATATGGGTGTATATGGGTGTATATGGGGGGTATATGGGTGTATATGGGGGTGTATATGGGGGTGTATATGGGTGTATATGGGGGGTATATGGGTGTATATGGGTGTATATGGGGGGTATATGGGTGTATAGGGGGTGTATAGGGGGGGGTTTAAGTAGTTGATCAGTTTTTGGGTGTAGGATATCAAATAGTTTGCATGATAAATGTCTGAAATATCACAGCAATGATAATTTTGAAGGTTATGAGCATGACTAATGTGAATTTTTCTTTCCCCCTTTTTTATGAAACCCAATCTTCGATTTCTATGCCATCAACATGAACATTTCAGCACGGGCAAGAGCCGCCAGAGAAGCCCGGGAGCAGGCACGCCGGGACCAGGCAGCCCAGGAGCAGCCGGAAGAGGAGGAGGAGGAAGAGGAGGAGGAGGAAGAGGAAGAGGAGGAGGAGGAGGAAGAGGAGGAGGAGGAAGAGGAGGAGGAGGAGGAGAAGAAAGAGGAGGAGGAAGAGGACTAGGAGGAAGAAGAGGAGGAGGAAGAAGAGGAGGAGGAAGAAGAGGAGACACTGGGTGCAGCTGGGACCCACACAATTTCCCCATCCCCTTCCCCCTCCACAACCCCCACCCCCACCACCTCCCCAACCCCCACTCCCTCCCCAACCCCCACCCCCTCCCCAACCCCCACCCCCTCCCCCTCCCCAACACTGGAGACACTGGGTGCAGCTTGGACCCACACAATTTCCCCATCCCCTTCCCCCTCCACAACCCCCACCACCTCCACAACCCCCACCCCCTCCCCAACCCCCACCCCCCCCTCCCCACCCCATTTCCAACCCCCCTACACCTCAGTGCCCCTGGGCCCCCCTCTAGCTAGGGGCCCCCTGTGGTTGTCATGTATTTTTTAAAAATAAAATGTTTTTTTTTTTAGAGCTAAATGTTTTGTGCATGGGTGGGGTAGTGCTGCAGCTTCACCTATCTGCCAATGTGACAATGATTTATGGTGCTGAGCATCGGGAGCCAAGGCACACTGATTGCACAAGTGTGCAGTGCATTTCTGGGAGTTGACTAAGTCCCATGACACTTTGCACCAGAGGACAAAAGCTGAGAAGTTTGTGCTGAGCTCTGATTGGTGGAGCTCATTACATGCTTCTCAGGTCCATGGAGAACAGCAGCAGCAGCTTAGTCATAGGAGGGTTTTTAATCAGAGGCAGCACTAGGACTGTGAGGTCTCCTCCAGAGTAAGGGGCAGAGGGACAAACACAGGCTTTTCATGTGGTGTGTGTATGTATATATATATATATTTATATATATATATCCCCTGCAGGTAACCATTGACCAAGTTTATTCTGCCTTTACTCTGTGTTTTGACAGTATAATATTCGCCCATGCAGTGTGCGGCCAGTAATGACAAGTGCAAGGGGGCCCCCCGCTCTAAAGTACCCCGGGCCCCCCAAAGGCTTAATCTGCCACTGGTGCAACTTAAATGTAGAGATTGTTTTGGTAATAGTGTGTGAGGCCATGCGGATGCATGCTTTACAAACATAGCTGTAGGCCTATAATTTGTACAGCAATGTCCTAAATTTAAAATACTAAGGAGTGCTTAAGCCACAACAATGTCATAACCCTTAAATAGCACAGGCTAATTGTGAGGTTAGAGGACAGTCCCCCAAAACCAAAGTACCAATTGGGATACAGCATACATTCATTGATGAAGGAGTAATTGAATTAATGTTATTTACTATGTACAGTATGTGTGTGTTAACATATTATTTTTTAGTACTGTGTTTACAGCAGACCCATCTTCAATGTAGTTTACAAATGTATGTGGCCTTCACACATAACTCTGAACTTTTTATTATGTACAAATACAACAAACTTTTGTGTATGTTATATATTAATTTTTTTTTTTTTATCCCTTCACTACAGACACTGAACAGCAGCAGGAGGAGGTGGCAGCCCTAATGTAGGAGCTGGACTAGAGGCAAAGCCTGGGGGGAGGCTCCCCTGACAGGGTTTGTAGGGAGCTGACTAGCTGGACAGTCATAGAAGGGGTGTCTAAGGAGAGGGTCATAAGGGGGAGGGGCTTAACGGGGTGTTGTAAGGGTATATAAGCAGGGTGCAGACAGGAAATAGGGGTCACTGGGAGATTTTTCTTAACAGCTAAGCAGCACTGCATCTCCCATGGCTTCCCCAAACGCTGATGCTGAGGTATCTGCGGCGCTGGCTGCCCTCAGGGAGGCAGCAGGCACCAGAGGGGCTGAGTGGCTGCAGCAGCAGATGTCAGGTCTGCTGGGGGGACTGGGAGCAGCAACGCAGGAGGCTGCTCCAGCGGGCGCACGGCCTCGGAGGTCCAGGCCTCCGGAGCGCTTCAGCCCATCTGTGTCCCCCAGGGTTCAGCGCCGTTCAAGGAGCCCCGTCAGGGACCCTCCAGGCCAGGCTGCGGGCCGGGCACCTTCCGCCCGCAGGACCAGGTCTGGGAGGAATCCAACCAGCAGGCGGAACCCTCCACGCGGGGGGGACCCCCCCACGTGCAAGAAGATCCGGCGGTGCGTGGTACTGGACCTGGAGCGGCGGGGCATGCGGGGCATGCTGCTGCCCAGCGCGGGGTGAGTCGTGCCAGGGGGGCAGAAGTACAGGCTGAGGACCGCAGGCCTGGTACACGGAGCGAGAGACGCACAGCTGGCTCCGCCTCCAACGAGGTCACGCCGGCTGGTGCTATACCTGAGGGTCGGGATGACAGGAGAAGAGAGATGGCAGCGTCTGCAGATGATGGAGAAATACCTGGTCCCTCTTCATTGGCTGGGTCTCGTCAGGACACTGGACCTGCGGCTGCTGGGTTCACAGCCCCCAGGCAGCCTGGTGAGTCTGTCTCTATGTCTGTTAATGCTTTAGCACAGAGTCAGGGGGGGGAGGGTTAGCCCTCCAAGGGGAAATGAGTAGGGGCTTTACTGAATTATTGAGTGGTTTTGCAGATTGGTTGGTGGGTTTGCGGCAGGGGGCGGGGCCGTCCCCGGCGGCAGCATGGGCGCCGCAGAATTCAGGCACACCAGCTACCATTAGTGTGCCAGTCAGTAATAGTGTGCCGGTTAGCAGTGGGGTGCCGGTTAGCAGTGGGGTGCCGGTTAGCAGTGGGGTGCCGGTCAGCATTGGGGTGCCGGGGAGCAGCGGGGTGCCGGTATCCGGCGGTGATCAAAGTAACAGTAGTGCGGGGGCTGATGGGGGCGGTGTGGGGACGCAGGAGGAGAGTGGGAGGCTTAGTGACACCGCAAAAGGGGAGGTGTACGTATGTTTTGAGGGGCCATTGGGGGCCCACCTGAAGCAGGAGGTGAGGGAGAAGATTTGGAAAGGGGAATACGTGGATATATTTTCATTGCTCCCTTTAGAGCGTTTTAATCTGGATAGGCCCCGTAAGGAGGAGAAGAAGGAGGAGGAGGAACGGCGGCGGTATCGGCTGATACCGCGGTCATTCACGAACTGGTTGCAAGCATTTGCTATTTTAGCTAGTGTGATTGGGGAGAAGGCACCTGACAATTGTTCAGGCTTATTTTGTTACATGGATGCAATAGGAGAGGCATACCGTGTGTATGGGGGCTTGGCTTGGCTCAGGTACGACGAGCAGTTTAGGCAGAGGAAGGCTGTTCGCCCTAACATTCGTTGGGACCATAAAGATATTGCTTTATGGTTAAAGGTGACGGCCCCCATAAAAAGTGGGCAGCCCTTTCGTGGGGACGGGGGGGGGCCGAGGGAGGCCACAAGCGGGACGGCCATGCAGAAGGGACTCTGCTTTGCCTTTAATGACGGGTCATGCCGGTTTGGGGCAAAATGCAAATTCAAGCATGAATGTTCCTCATGTGGAGGGAACCACGGTGCAAATAAATGCTTCAGAGGGAAGTCACGAGACGGTAGTTCAAAAGGGGGTGACACCAGTTCGGCTGGAAAGGATGCTGGGCTATCTGCGTAGGTATCCTGATCAGCAGACAGCCGCCTTGTTGGAGGAGGGGTTTAAGGAAGGTTTTAAGATACCTTCTGACGTGCAGGTGTCAGGGAGTTTTAGGAGGAATTTGAAGTCTGCTAGAGAGCATCCGGAAGTGGTGCAGGAAAAACTGGTTAAGGAGGTGCAACTGGGTCGTATGGCTGGACCTTTTAGGGCGGCACCATGGCCAGATTTGATAGTCTCTCCTTTGGGGGTGGTGCCAAAAAAGGAGGCGAACAAGTTTCGGCTTATACACCATTTGTCCTTTCCAAAAGGGGCGTCGGTCAATGATGGCATTGACCCCGACATCTGCTCGGTGGTTTATACATCGTTCGACGCGGCTGTTCAGTGGGTAAAGCGGTTTGGGAATGGGGCCATGTTGGCAAAGACAGATATTGAATCGGCATTTCGATTGCTGCCAGTTCACCCAACCAGTTTGCGTTTGTTGGGTTGTTATTGGGATGGGGAGTTTTTTGTTGATCGATGTTTACCGATGGGTTGCTCCTTGTCGTGTGCTTATTTTGAGGCCTTTAGTTCTTTTTTGGAGTGGGTGGTTAAGGATGTCTCGGGGTGCAATTCAGTTATTCATTACCTAGATGACTTCTTATGTATTGGTCCTGGGGGGACCGGTGTATGTGACTTATTGTTGAGGACTGTTGAAAGGGTGTCGGCAGATTTTGGAGTCCCGCTTGCTCCAGGTAAGACGGAGGGCCCTGCGACTGTGATCAGTTTTTTGGGTATTGTCATCGATACTGTGAATATGGAGTGCCGTTTGCCCGAGGAAAAATTGCTGGGTTTGAAGGCCGAGGTGGGGAGGGCGTTGCAGTTGAAAAAAATTAGATTGCGGGAATTACAGTCTTTGCTGGGTAAGTTGAATTTTGCGTGTCGCATTATGCCAATGGGCCGCATTTTCAGCAGGAGACTGGCAGCAGCGACAGCAGGGGTGGTTCTTCCTCATCATTTTGTCAGATTAGGTAGTGAGTTGAAAGGGGACTTGCGGGTGTGGGCAACTTTTCTGGAAACTTTCAACGGCAGGGCGTTGTGGATGTCAGACACGTGCGTGGCTACAGAGCTAGACCTTTTCACAGACGCGGCTGGGAGTGGCGGTTTTGGGGCTTATTGCCAGGGACATTGGTGTGTTGGCAGGTGGCCGGAGTCTTGGGTGCAGAGAGGCTTGGTAAAAAACTTAGCATTGTTGGAATTATTTCCTATTTTGGTTGCAGTGGTTGTTTGGGGTGAGCTATTCCGCGACAGGAAGATTTGTTTTCACTGCGATAATCTGGGGGTTGTCATGGCTATTAACCAATTGTCGGCATCTTCACCGCCAGTGGTCATCATTTTGCAGCAGTTGGTATTGGAATGTCTGGCTTTGAATTTGTGGGTTGTGGCTAGGCACGTCCCCGGTGTCTCTAACGGCATTGCGGATTCTTTATCTCGTTCACAGTGGGAACGTTTCCGGGAGTTGGCACCAGAGGCGGACAGGGAGGGGACCGGGTTCCCGAGTCGGCTCTGGGCTCTGCTGGACGGGTAGTCGATCAGCTCATCAGGGAATCCTTGGCCCCGAGTACATGGTCGTCATACAATCAGGAATGGCGGAGCTGGCTAGAATGGCGTGAGGTAGTAGGTTTGAAGGAGGATGATGACGAGTTGGCTGTCTTGCTATATATAGGCCATTGTAAGGAGATTGGTTGGTCAGTGGCAAAAATCACGCGCTGCATGGCGGGCTTGGCTTTTGGGTTTCGTGCAGGTGGGAGGCCTGACGTCACCAAGAATTTCCTGATTGCGCAAGCTTTGAAAGGTTGGAGGAGAGGACATGTAGTACGGGATCAGAGAAGGCCAGTGTCCTTCCAGCTGTTGCAGAATATGGGTCGAAAGTTAGGGGAGGTCTGTAGTTCCAATTTCGAGGAGAGGCTGTTCGGGGTAGCCTTTTCGCTTGCCTTCTTCGGGGCACTGCGGATTGGCGAGCTTGTAAGTCAAAGCGTCTCCAGGCCGGGAGGTTTGTTAGGAGAGGATGTGGATTTATACTCAGATAGGGTGGAGCTAGTGGTGAGGAGGTCGAAGACGGATCAATTAGGGAGGGGGAAGAGGGTAGTTCTCTTCTCCGTACCTGGCTCGGATATGTGCCCGGTAGCACGGCTAAGGATATTTAAGGAGGTCAGAGTGGGCAGGGAAAGGGATCCGTTGCTGATGCATGCGAATAGATCCTTTTTATCACGGTTCCAGTTCACAAGTGTGTTTAGAGTAGTCCTGCGGACGTTGGGCCTCAAGGGGGAGGAATACGCGGGTCACTCTTTCCGCATTGGGGCCGCAACTGAGGCTGCTAGGATGGGATTTGGAGATGAGTTAATTAAGCGTATTGGGCGGTGGGAATCGTCTCGTTTTCGCTCCTATGTTCGTTTAGGGGAATTTTGAGGCTGACTGTGTTCTTTCTATTTTAGGGCAGTCCCCGTGCCTGATTTGGATTTTAGGACATTCATATGTCTTTTGGGGAGCTTTGCGGGCTGATGTCAGACCGAACGGCCGCCAGCTAGGTTTGGATAGAGAGGAGGCAGTGGTTCGATGGCTGGGGAAGCGCGGTATGGTATGGAGTGGAGTGTTACAGGAATTTCACCGTTTTGTTCGGCTCGATAGGGCTCCCGACATATTAGTGTTGCATGTGGGAGGGAATGACCTCGGGAGCAGACCATTTAGGGAGTTGATACGGGATATCAAGTTTGATCTCCTACGTTTATGGGCAATGTTTCCGGAGGTAATCACGGTTTGGTCGGATATTGTGCCGCGCCGTTATTGGAGGGATGCAAGGTCGGCTGACAAGATCAATAAGGCAAGGATAAAAGTTAACAGGGCAATTGGGCGTTTTATGGCTAGAAACGGCGCGGTAGTGGTGAGGCACAGGGAACTCGAGTCTGGTGCCGGTGCTTTTTGGAGAGGTGACGGTGTGCACTTGAACGCTGTAGGGATAGATGTGTGGTCTTTGGGCTACAAGAGGGGATAGAAACAGCGTTCCGGATGTGGGGGGGTCGCTCGGGGTCAAGGGTTTAACCCCGTGCTTGGTGGCGGAGGGGGGTCCTCGAGGTTAGTGGCATTGAGGCTTAATTATGCGGCGGGGAGGGCCCCATGAGGGGGCTGGACTCCCCTGGGTGAGGTTTAATTAATCAGCACTGGGTGTTGACAATTGGTGCCCTCGAGCCAATTGCTATCGGCTGGGGGTAACAACTCCTGGAAGTGCTTAGAGGTGTGGATAGATTTATTGAGAACCTCGGGGACCACCTTCCGTGGGAAATGTTTTTGATTATTGTTAAACTTGTATTGTTTTAATAAAGATGGCTGCTGTGGCCAATTTTATCCAACAAGAGAGTTATGTCATTTTTGGGGGGATTAATTGGGCACAGCGATTAGACAATACCCTGTCATGTAGGAGCTGGACTGGAGGCAAAGCCTGGGGGGAGGCTCCCCTGACAGGGTTTGTAGGGAGCTGACTAGCTGGACAGTCATAGAAGGGGTGTCTAAGGAGAGGGTCATAAGGGGGAGGGGCTTAACGGGGTGTTGTAAGGGTATATAAGCAGGGTGCAGACAGGAAATAGGGGTCACTGGGAGATTTTTCTTAACAGCTCCCACCCACCCTCCCTAATTTTATAGTTTTTAGGTAGACTTATTTGTTAGGTTGTCTTTTGTCACAGTGGCCTGTGCGGAGGGGGGTCCTCGAGGTTAGTGGCATTGAGGCTTAATTATGCGGCGGGGAGGGCCCCATGAGGGGGCTGGACTCCCCTGGGTGAGGTTTAATTAATGAGCACTGGGTGTTGACAATTGGTGCCCTCGAGACAATTGCTATCGGCTGGGGGTAACAACTCCTGGAAGTGCTTAGAGGTGTGGATAGATTTATTGAGGGCCTCGGGGACCACCTTCCGTGGGAAATGTTTTTGATTATTGTTAAACTTGTATTGTTTTAATAAAGATGGCTGCTGTGGCCAATTTTATCCAACAAGAGAGTTATGTCATTTTTGGGTGTTTAATTGGGCACAGCGATTAGACAATACCCTGTCATGAGGGAGATACTACTTACCCTCCTGTACCTCCAGATACTGTTTGGACTGTTGGAGGCCCGGATTTAATTTTGTTTTATTCCCCCCCCCCCCCCCCCCTTATTATTTTTGCCCAAAATAAACGTTTATGTACAGTTCGAAATTGCCTGTGTTTTTACTAATAAATATGTTAGAGGGCTTGTAAGGGTAGGTACATACAGATGTGTACTGTACGTTATACTTGTAATTTGAGGTGAGGGGTAATGATTGATGTGTGAATGTGTGTGTTTTTGAGTAAAATAACACATAGTGAAAATGCATGCATGTTTAATGTTGTTAGATTAAAACATCACACATAACATCAGGGTAGGTATACATGTTACACATTGTGGACAAAGTAATTATGGACATAATTTAGTACATATACAGAAACACCAACATAACTTGATGTAAAAGTAACAGCAATATGGGGACACATAGATAGTGATTAAAATGCCACATTAGAACATAACAAATATACATGTAATGAGGGTTAAAATGTAGTTTTATTAGGTCTTTATTAAGGTAGACTATTGAGTTAATAGAAAACAATAATTGAATAACAAATAGATTAATTAATCAATTGTCAGATTAGTAGTTGAGAGGCAAGATTTGCAGGTCCATATATGTGAAGGGTATGGCAGCGTACACGGACGTACGCTCACTCTCACGAGCGGTGACATAACCTGTGTTTTCCATTGAAAACAATAGGGACCCGTCCGTGCAAGCTGGCGTACGCTCAGATCTCCGCAAGAAGTCGGTGGAAAGACGGACGAAAGACGTCCGTAAACGGCGGCGTACGCTCAGTTGTACGCCTGTTGTCGGAGTGCAAGGGCTGGCCCGTCCGCGTACGGTGCCGTACGCTCATTTGTACGCCACTCCCCTTCTACGGTATTTCTGCCCGTACGTAAGCGGCTGATTTGTGGGTGGACCTAACCCTAATGGCCGCGTACGGCTAGCGTACGTTAATAGTGAACGTACGCACGTTTGGCCGCTCCGATCAGAATAACCTCCTTTATTTTGTAGCAGATAAACAGCCCGGCAAGCACCAGCATTACAGGTTTTCCACAGATGACACAGTCAGAGTCCACTACACAGCACCAAACGTAATACTACATTACCGGCCTATCACCCCTCTCAGCATTGGGAGCAGTGACCTCCTGCCCTGGACACACACATAACAGGAAGCCACAGGTGCTGCTAATCAGTCAAACCTTGATCACATCAGTTCAGGAAATCTGGACTGGATCTAATGTATGTTTTTACACCAATAAATATATTAAATGATTAATCTTCAATAAGTGTGACTACAAGCCCAGATTTGGGCACAGAAGATACAGTGCAATGGGTTGCTATAACCAGGTAACATTATGGGCACAGAGCAGCCTCTCCGAGACTATGGGTATGGTATTTATTAATAGACTGCGATAGATACATAATCACCCTAATGGGACATTCTACCAGCTCACCCCACAATGGGCACAGTCCTACAGAGCCTCAGGGTCACAAAGGCCAGGACCCCCAGGTCTGGGGTGCCAGAGATCATTGTCATTGCCAGGTTCGGCTGCTTGCACAGTGCTGGCACCTACCCCGTGCTGCGCTCGCTTCCCCTCTGCATAGAACCACAGAGATCCCAGCACGCAATCATTGTCATGTTCACTTTCACAAGGTTGACAGGAATAGAATAAATCCACACGCTATCCAGGCACGAAAACACTGTCACGGAAACATGCAAACAGATCAATGCTCCCGCCCTGCGATCCTCTGCCCAACACAGCAGGCGGGCAAGCCAAGCATTAACCACTTCCTGTGCTGCCTGTCTACGGAGAACGCACTGCCTGTTACAGAGAATGTGCTGCCTGTATACGGGGAATGTGCTGCCTGTATACGGGGAATGTGCTGCCTGTATACGGGGAATGTGCTGCCTGTATACGGAGAACGTGCTGCCTGTATACGGGGAATGTGCTGCCTGTATACGGAGAACGTGCTGCCTGTATACGGGGAATGTGCTGCCTGTATATGGAGAATGCACTGCCTGTATACGGGGAACGTGCTGCCTGTTACAGAGAATGTGCTGCCTGTATACGGGGAATGTGCTGCCTGTATATGGAGAATGTGATGCCTGTATACGGGGAATGTGCTGCCTGTTACGGAGAATGTGATGCCTGTATACGGGGAATGTGCTGCCTGTTACAGAGAATGTGCTGCCTGTATACGGGGAATGTGCTGCCTGTATATGGAGAATGCACTGCCTGTTACGGAGAATGTGATGCCTGTATACGGGGAAAGTGCTGCCTGTATACGGGGAAAGTGCTGCCTGTATACGGGGAATGTGCTGCCTGTATACAGGGAATGTGCTGCCTGTATACGGGGAATGTGCTGCCTGTCTTCGGAGAACGCACTGACTGTTACGGAGAATGTGCTGCCTGTATACGGGGAACGTGCTGCCTGTATACGGGGAAAGTGCTGCCTGTCTACGGAGAACGCACTGCCTGTTACAGAGAATGTGCTGCCTGTATACGGGGAATGTGCTGCCTGTATATGGAGAATGCACTGCCTGTATACGGGGAACGTGCTGCCTGTTACGGAGAATGTGATGCCTGTATATGGGTAATGTGCTGCCTGTATACGGGGAACATGCTGCCTGTATACGGGGAACGTGCTGCCTGTATATGGAGAATGCACTGCCTGTACACGGGAAAGGTGCAGTATGTATACGGGGAACATGCTGCCTGTATACGGAGAACGCACTGCCTGTTACGGAGAATGTGATGCCCGTATATGGGTAATGTGCTGCCTGTATACGGGGAATGTGCTGCCTGTATACGGGGAATGTGTTGCCTGTATACGGGGAATGTGCTGCCTGTCTACGGAGAACGCACTGCCTGTTACGGAGAATGTGATGCCCGTATATGGGTAATGTGCTGCCTGTATGCGGGGAACGTGCTGCCTGTATACGGGGAACGTGCTGCCTGTATATGGAGAATGCACTGCCTGTATACGGGAAAGGTGCAGTATGTATACGGGGAACGTGCTGCCTGTATATGGAGAATGTGCTGCCTGTCTACGGAGAATGTGCTGCCTGTATACGGGAAAGGTGCAGTATGTATACGGGGAATGTGCTGCCTGTATTCGGAGAACGCACTGCCTGTATACGGGGAATGTGCTGCCTGTCTACGGGGAACATGCTGCCTGTATATGGAGAATGTGCTCCCTGTCTACGGAGAACGCACTGCTTGTATACGGGGAACGTGTTGCCTGTCTACGGGGAATGTGCTGCCTGTCTACAGAGAACGCGCTGACTGTTACGGAGAATGTGATGCCTGTATACGGGGAAAGTGCTGCCTGTATACGGGGAAAGTGCTGCCTGTATACGGGGAATGTGCTGCCTGTATACAGGGAATGTGTTGCCTGTATACGGGGAATGTGCTGCCTGTCTACGGAGAACGCACTGCCTGTTACGGAGAATTTGATGCCTGTATACGGGGAACGTGCTGCCTGTATACGGGGAACGTGCTGCCTGTATACGGGGAATGTGTTGCCTGTATACGGGGAATGTGCTTCCTGTCTACGGAGAACGTGCTGCCTGTATACGGGAAACGTGCTGCATGTATATGGAGAATGTGCTGCCTGTATACGGAGAACGTGCTGCCTGTATACGGGGAATGTGCTGCCTGTCTACGGAGAACGTGCTGCCTGTATACGGGAAACGTGCTGCATGTATATGGAGAATGTGCTGCCTGTATACGGAGAACGTGCTGCCTGTATACTTGGAATGTGCTGCCTGTATACGGAGAATGTGCTGCCTGTATACGGAGAACGCACGGCCTGTTACGGAGAATGTGATGCCTGTATACGGGGAATGTGCTGCCTGTATACGGTGAACGTGCTGCCTGTATACGGGGAATGTGCTGCCTGTATATGGAGAATGTGCTGCCTGTCTACGGGGAACGCGCTGCCTGTATACAGAGAATGTGATGCCTGTATACGGGAAAGTGCTGCCTGTATACGGGAAAGGTGCAACATGTATACGGGGAATGTGCTGCCTGTATACAGGGAAAGTGCTGCCTGTATACGGGAAAGGTGCAGTATGTATACGGGGAATGTGCTGCCTGTATACGGGGAACGTGCTGCCTGTATACGGGGAATGTGCTGCCTGTGTATGGAGAATGTGCTGCCTGTATACGGGGAATGTGCTGCCTGTATACGGGTAATGTGCTGCCTGTATACGGGGAACATGCTGCTTGTATAGTGGGAATGTGCTGTATGTATATGGGGAATGTGCTGCCTTTCTATGGAAAACGCACTGCCTGCATAAGGGGGAATGTGCTGCCTGTACACGCGGAACGTACTGCCTGCATATGGGGAACGTGCTGCCTGTATACGGGGAATGTGCTGCCTGTATATGGAGAATGTGCTGCCTGTATACGGAGAACATGCTGCCTGTATACAGGGAACATGCTGCCTGTATACGGGGAACGTGCTGCATGTATACGGGGAACGTGCTGCCTTTATACTGGGAATGTGCTGCCTGTATATGGGGAATCTGCTGCTTGTATACGGGGAACGTGCTGCCTGTATATGGGGAACGTGTTGCCTGTATACGGGGAATGTGCTGCCTGTATACGGAGAACGTGCTGCCTGTATTCGGGGAACGTGCTGCCTGTATACGGGGAACGTGCTGCATGTATACGGGGAACGTGCTGCCTGTATATGGAGAACGTGCTGCCTGTCTACGGAGAACGCGCTGCCTATATACGGAGAATGTGATGCCTGTATACCGGAAAGTGCTGCCTGTATACGGGAAAGGTGCAGTAGGTATACGGGGAATGTGCGGCCTGTATACGGGGAACGTGCTGCCTGTATACGGGGAACGTGCTGCCTGCATACGGGGAACGTGCTGCCTGCATACGGGGAACGTGCTGCCTGTATACAGGGAATGTGCTGCCTGTGTATGGAGAATGTGCTGCCTGTATACGGGGAACGTGCTGCCTGCATACGGGGAACGTGCTGCCTGTATACAGGGAACGTGCTGACTGTGTATGGAGAATGTGCTGCCTGTCTACGGAGAACGCACTGCCTGTATACGGAGAATGTGATGCCTGTATACCGGAAAGTGCTGCCTGTATACGGGAAAGGTGCAGTAGGTATACGGGGAATGTGCGGCCTGTATACAGGGAATGTGCTGCCTGTATATGGGGAACGTGCTGCCTGTATACGGGGAATGTGCCGCCTGTATACGGGGAATGTGCTGCCTGTATACGGGGAAATGGTGCTTGTATACTGGGAATGTGCTGTATGTATATGGGGAAAGTGCGGCCTTTCTATGGAAAACGCACTGCCTGTATACGGGGGAATGTGCTGCCTGTAAACGCGGAACGTACTGCCTGCATATGGGGAACGTGCTGCCTGTATACGGGGAATGTGCTGCCTGTATATGGGGAATGTGCTGCCTGTATATGTGGAACACGCTGCCTGCATATGGGAAATCTGCTGCTTGTATATGGGGAACGTGCTGCCTGTATACGGAGAATGTGTTGCCTATATACGGGGAATGTGCTGCCTGCATATGGGGAATCTGCTGCCTGCATATGGGGAATCTGCTGCTTGTATGCGGGGAACGTGCTGCCTGTATAAGGAGAACGTGCTACCTGTATTCGGGGAACGTGCTGCCTGTATACGGGGAACGTGCTGCCTGTATATGGGGAATGTGCTGCCTGTATATGGAGAACGTGCTGCCTGTATACGGGGAACGTGCTGCCTGCATACGGGGAACCTGCTACTTGTATACGGGGAATGTGCTGCCTGTATATGTGGAACATGCTGCCTGCATATGGGGAATATTCTGCTTGTATACGGGAAATGTGTTGCCTGTATAAGGGGAATGTGCTGCCTGTATACGGAGAACGTGCTGCCTGTATTCGGGGAACGTGCTGCCTGTATACGGGGAACGTGCTGCCTGTATTTGGGGAACTCGCTGCCTGTATACGGAGAATGTAATGCCTGTATACCGGAAAGTGCTGCCTGTATACGGGAAAGATGCAGAATGTATACGGGGAATGTGCAGCCTGTATACGGGGAACGTGCTGCCTGTATATGGGGAACGTGCTGTCTGTATACGGAGAATGTGCTGCCTGTATACGGGGATTGTGCTGCCTGTATACGGGGATTGTGCTGCCTGTATACGGAGAATGTGCTGCCTGTATACGGGGATTGTGCTGCCTGTATACAGGGAACGTGCTGCCTGTATACAGGGAATGTAATGCCTGTATATGGGGAATGTGCTGCCTCTATACGGAGAATGTGCTGCCTGTATAACGAGAACGTGCTGCCTGTATATGGGGAACATGCTGCCTGTATACGGGGAACGTGCTGCCTGTATACAGGGAATGTACTGCCTGTATATGGGGAATGTGCTGCCTGTATACGGAGAATGTGCTGCCTGTATAACGAGAATGTAGTGCCTGTATATGGGGAACGTGCTGCCTGTATACAGGGAATGTGCTGCCTTTATATGGGGATTGTGTCATTGTGCTGCCTGTATAACGAGAACGTGCTGCCTGTATGTGATGTACAGTACAGAGAATATATGGACACTCACATCAGTCCCTGCCCCAGTGAAACTTACAATCTATAATCCCTTCCACATGTACGCGCACACACACATATTAGGGTTAATTTGTTGGGAGCCAATTGACCTACCAATGTATATTTCGGTTGTGGGAGGAAACCGGAGTACCCGGAGGAAACCCATGCATGCACGTGGAGAATGTACAAACTCTGCACAGTTAGCGCCATGGTGGGAATAGAACCCATGACCTCATTGCTGTGAGGCAGTAATGCTAACCAATACACCATCGGTGCTGCCCCGTATATATAACCAGAGGCGTAACTAGACATTCATAGGCCCCATAGCAAAAGTTTGTATGGGCCCCCTATTTAGCAACTATTGGTAATAAATGAATATAGCACATATACCTTAGACTGTGAAGATGGGCCCCCTTCAGCTCTGGGCCCCATAGCAGTTGCACCCCTTGCACCAATGGTAGTTACGCCTTTGTATATAACACATGGTGGGGATAGAACCCATGACCTCAGCGCTGTGTGTAACCATTACACCAACCGTATTTTGCCCTGTAATGTAACCATTACACCAACCGTATTTTGCCCTGTATATATAACACATGGTGGGAATAGAACCCATGACCTTAGTGCTGTGAGGCAGTAATACTAACCATTACACCATCCGTACTGCCCCGTATATATAACACATGGTGGGGATAGAATCCATGACCTCAGCGCTGTGCGGCAGTAATGCTATAACCATTACCTTAGTGCTGTGAGGCAGTAATGCTAACCATTACACCATCTGTACTGCCCTGTATACATAACACATGGTGGGGATAGAACCCATGACCTCAGCGCTGTGAGGCAGTAATATAACACATGGTGGGGATAGAACCCATGACCTTAGCGCTGTGAGGCAGTAATGTAACCATTACACTGTCCGTACTGCCATGTATATATAACACATGGTGGGGATAGAACCCATGACCTCAGCGATGTGAGGCAGTAATGCTAACCATTACACCATCCGTACTGCCCCATATATATATGTAACACATGGTGGGATAGAACCCATGACCTCAGCGCTGTGAGGCAGTAATGCTAACCATTACACCATCCGTACTGCCCCGTATATATAACACATGGTGGGAATAGAACCCATGACCTCAGCGCTGTGAGGCAGTAATGCTAACCATTACACCGTCCGTACTGCCCCGTATATATAACACATGGTGGGAATAGAACCCATGACCTCAGTGCTGTGAGGCAGTAATGTATCCATTACACCATCCGTGCTGCCCCGTATATATAACACATGGTGGGGATAGCACCCATGACCTCAGCGCTGTGAGGCATTAATGCTAATCATTACACCGTCCGTAAGAGTGCATACAGCCCGCCACAGCCATACAGATCACCACAGCCACGCGCTTCATACGGTGCTGCCACCTGGTGTTCCGGCCTGGTTGTGCTGTTACCTATCCAGACAGCTGATACAATACTGTGGAGTCCACATAAAATATAAATAAGGCCGCGCACTGCCGTGAGGATTCTCATTCAATTAACACTGATGTTTCTTTCATGAGGGAGAGAATTCTCCTCTGTAGCAATATTTAACCCATCTGCCATGTGTTGGGATCAGTCACGAAATTACAACCCCCCTTCCTCTCGCTACCCCTTACCTCCCCTTTCCCTCCCCACCCTAAGCTCCCCCCTTTCCCCTCACCATTCAGACCTGATCGCTGGACAAAATTGTTCTCAAAATGAACAATACCCATGTGTATAGGAATATTATGGTATGGACGCAGGGGATACTAAACCCTGGGCCCCCAGTCAGGCGGGCCCCTGGCCAGAACACAGTGGAAGCATTAGCACTCCTGAGTCCTGGTCCAGTGTGTAGTGGCTGTTACTATTCTTGCAGGTGACAAGATGATACTGTTGTGCAGCAGGGACGGTGTAATGGTTAGCATTACTGCCTCACAGCACTAAGGACATGGGTTCTATCCCCACCATGTGTTATATATACGGGGCAGTACGGACGGTGTAATGGTTAGCATTACTGCCTCACAGCGCTGAGGTCATGGGTTCTATCCGCACCATGTGTTATATATACAGAGCAATACGGACTGTGTAATGGTTAGTATTACTGCCTCACAGCTATCCCCACCATGTGATATATATACGGGGCAGTACGGACGGTGTAATGGTTAGCATTACTGCCTCACAGCACTGAGGACATGGGTTCTATCCCTACCAACGCCCTAACTATGTGGAGTTTGTATATTCTCCCTGTGCTTGCTTGGGTTTCCTCCGGGTCCTCCTGTTTTTCTCCCAAAGATACAAATATACTGGTAGATTAATTGGCTCCCAACAAAATTAACCCTAGAATGTCTGTGTATGCGTGTACATGTAGTAGGGACTATAGATTGTAAGCTCCACTGGGGCAGGGACTGATGCGAATGTTGTAATATTCTCAGTACAGTGCTGCGGAATATGTGTGCGCTATATAATAACTGGTAATAATATTCCCTGTACAGCGCTGCGGAATATGTGTGCGCTATATAATAACTGGTAATAATAATCTATGTACAGCGCTGCGGAATATGTGTGCGCTATATAATAACTGGTAATAATAGTCTCTGTACAGCGCTGCGGAATATGTGTGCGCTATATAATAACTGGTAATACTATTCTCTGTACAGCGCTGCGGAACATGTGTGCGCTATATAATAACTGGTAATAATATTCTCTGTACAGCGCTGCGGAATATGTGTGCGCTATATAATAAGTGGTAATAATATCCTCTGTACAGCTCTGCGGAATATGTGTGCGCTATATAATAACTGGTAATAATAGTCTCTGTACAGCGCTGCGGAATATGTGTGCGCTATATAATAACTGGTAATAATATTCTCTGTACATCGCTGGGGAATATGTGTGCGCTATATAATAACTGGGTAATAATATTCTCTGTACAGCGCTGTGGAATATGTGTGCGCTATATAATAACTGGTAATAATATTCTCTGTACAGCGCTGCGGAATATGTGTGCGCTATATAATAACTGGTAATAATATTCTCTGTACAGCGCTGCGGAATATGTGTGCGCTATATAATAACTGGTAATAATATTCTCTGTACAGCGCTGCGGAATATGTGTGCGGTATATAATAACTGGTAATATTCTCTGTACAGCGCTGCGGAATATGTGTGCGCTATATAATAACGGGTAATAATATTCTCTGTACAGCGCTGCGGAATATGTGTGCGCTATATAATAACTGGTAATAATATTCTCTGTACAGCGCTGCGGAATATGTGTGCGCTATATAATAACTGGTAATATTCTGCAGCGCTGTACAGAGACTATTATTATACGTTATTATATAGCACACATACTCCACAGCGCTGTACAGAGAATATTATTACCAGTTATTATATAGCGCACACATATTCCACAGCGCTGTACAGAGACTATTATTACCAGTTATTATATAGCGCACACATATTCCGCAGCGCTGTACAGAGACTATTATTACCAGTTATTATATAGCGCACACATATTCCGCAGCGCTGTACAGAGAATATTATTACCAGTTATTATATAGCGCACACATATTCCGCAGCGCTGTACAGAGACTATTATTATACGTTATTATATAGCACACACATATTCCGCAGCGCTGTACAGAGATTATTATTACCAGTTATATTATATAGCGCACACATATTCCGCAGCACTGTACAGAGACTATATTACCAGTTATTATATAGCACACACATATTCCACAGCGCTTTACAGAGGATATTATTACCAGTTATTATATAGCGCACACATATTCCGCAGCGCTGTACAGAGAATATTATGACCAGGTATTATATAGCGCACACATTTTCCGCAGCGCTGTATAGAAAATATTATTACCAGTTATTATATAGCGCACACATATTCTGCAGCACTGTACAGAGATTATTATTACCAGTTCTTATATAGCGCACACATTCTGCAGCGCTGTACAGAGAATATTACCAGTTATTTATATAGCGCACACATATTACACAGCGCTGTACAGAGAATATTACTACCAGTTATTATATAGCGCACACATATTCCACAGCGCTGTACAGAGAATATTATTACCAGTTATTATATAGCGCACACGTATTCCGCAGCGCTGTACAGAGACTATTATTACCAGTTCTTATATAGCGCACACATTCTGCAGCGCTGTACAGAGAATATTACCAGTTATTTATATAGCGCACACATATTCCACAGCGCTGTACAGAGACTATTATTACCAGTTATTATATAGCGCACACATATTCCACAGCGCTGTACAGAGAATATTATTACCATTTCTTATATAGCACACACATATTCCACAGCGCTGTACAGAGACTATTATTACCAGTTCTTATATAGCACACACATATTCCGCAACGCTGTACAGAGACTATTATTACCAGTTATTATATAGCGCACACATATTCTGCAGCGCTGTACAGAGACTATTATTACCAGTTATTATATAGCGCACACATATTCCGCAGCGCTGTACAGAGAATATTATTACCAGTTGTTATATAGCGCACACATATTCTGCAGCGCCGTACAGAGGCCGGATCCTGGGTGAATCCTGTGGCCCGTTGCAGTCTGTCAGTGTTCCTCTGCTCCTCACATAACACTGCACTTAGCTGACCTGAGAGGACTGGTGGTGGAGGGTTCAGCTAATGGAGCGCTTCCTGGCCGGCGTGTGTGCGATGGAAAGAGGTAACTAGAAATGATCCCGGTTCCCATGGGGCTGCCTGACACGCTATTCCTCCTGCATGGGTGATGCTTTACACGCAACTGTTGGCACAACACAGAAAATAGCCGGGGATTTGTGCCTCTCCTCCCCCTCTGCCTGCCGCCCCCCACCCCTCCGCCTGCTGCCCCCACCCTCTGCCGGCCCCCACCCCCTACACTTCGCTGCTGCTCTCACTGCATCAGACTTTTTCTGCTCTGTGGTGATTAATCCTACATCGTGTCAGTCATTCGGCCAATGAGCAGAAGAATTCGAAAGCAGGACCCCGCAACCTTATCTGGAGCTACTTCGAGAGGTCACGTCCTAAGGCGCCTATTGAATTATGTTGCTGTTAACTCATACCATTACTTAACTCTTATGCCTAGAAATAAATGACACAAACACCTCATCTAAAAACAACGACACTGACACCAACTGCGTAAGGTTAAAAGGTCATAGTTGTTTATTTAAGTGGTATGACCCCTATTTGTATAAGGGATGGCAAAGAAAGCGCTTGAGACGCGGGTGTTGCCATGGTAGCGACCTCAGCGCCCGCCAATGGCCACACCCCTTCTTGTGGGTACAGCCTGCGCTGTGACCTACATACCGCCCCCTTCTATTGCATGACGTGGACCTTCCATGAAGGCCAACGCCCCCAGCCGGAACTGGGGACTCGCCCACCTTCTTGGCAAAGGGGGGGCAATACCGCACAGAGACCACCTGACACCCCACCTGCTTGCTGGTCGAGAGCGCCCTCTCGCCACAGCCTGTGTTACAAAGACCCCACAGGGTCACCACGCGTAACCAGGCCCCGCCATCCCAAACAAATAACAACCTACGCTAAACTAACCTAAACTAGAGAAAATGTCCTCCAAAAACACTGCCATGCCTGAGTCAGGAAGATGTACGCCATCTGGCCTGTACAAACCCAGAGAGTCCTTAACAATAGTAGGATGTCTAACCTCCGTGCCGCCCCGAACCACAACATGCCTAGACACCGCATGGTTCAACTTCCTCATGGCCCTCTCGATTGCTGACACATTCCGGCAACCCCGCCAGTTAATGCGGGGAATTATGTCGGACCACACAATCCTCACACTGGGCCAGAGGTCCGCCAGACGCACAAAGTCTGTCTTAATCTTGATGGTGAGCTCAATGCCCGTCCTCTTGACCAGGTCATTGCCACCTAAATGAATCACCAGAACATCGGGGCGGCCCCACTTACGGGCTTTGGCGGATAACAGCTCCCATAGACTATCCCAAAGGAGACCCATGACTCCAAACCAGCTAACAGCGAGTGCCTTCTCCAGAACAGGAGCACTGGAGGCTAGTGGGTGCCTAGCAGCCCAAAAAATAAAAGAGTGCCCTACGAACCAAACCCTACCCAGAGCCATATCGGAAGGGGGAGGGGCTGCAAAAAGAGAAAACCTAGTGGTTAACATCATGATATACTTTAACACAACAAAATGCTTACTACGGCCCAAGTGAAGGTGAAAAACTTAAAAAACCTTCTGTGAACTTTAGGGGACAGCCAATTGAATTAGTCCACAATGAAGGAAAAAGTAAAAAATTCCCTTCACACCGTCGATTCCGGAACGCTAGTCATTCCAGAACCGATTGTAAACAATTGTTTTTGAGCCGGCGCAACAGGCGCTTGAACTACAACTTATCTAACTTATCTATTCTTACATAACTCTTATAAGCGGAGGATTTCCACCTGCCAACTGCCTGAATGGCAGAAGGTGATACTCCTGCCGCTGCTGCGCAAGTAGCAGCCCCAATTCGAAACGAATGAATTCCGAAATCCTGCTCCCGCAGACCCAATTCTACCAAACATTGCCGAAACACAGCCGCAAACTGGAATCGGGTCAGCGGTAGCCCATCAACATGCGCCAAAAACTGCAAGGCGGCCTCTGGTCTGCGGGAGCTATATTCCTTAGCTAAGGAAACCGGACACACGGCCGCTTCAGCCTGTGCATTAAGGGTAACCCAGTGGCCCCTGCCCATCTGATCTGTTTTGGACCGCTTAATCTCACATAGCACTTGTCCTTCACGGAATACTACATCCTCCCCTAGGATGCCAGTGCGGGAGAGTTTGCTGGCTGCCACCAGCTCGCTGATGCGAAAAGCACCATGAAACACAAATGTAAATGCAACCTTAAACAGTATTCGCTCTCAGCAACCTTAGCCAAACAACCCACCAGGTCCCCCAGCATACTTATGTCTATGGGTTTGCGGGAATCCGGGGGAACCGGCCGCACCCGTGCCCAACCTTTCATGACTTTGGACAATACAAAAGACCTCGTGGGGTCGGGATCGCCGCGTAAGCGCGAATAGAAAGCGATGCCTGCCAACGCCGCCGCCATAGCCGACTTTGACCTGCCCCGCATATGGTGACCCCAAACAAAAGCGAGTACCCGGTCCTCGACTGACTTACCGCTAGCCTCGGGGGAGCCCTGAAACTCCACCCAGTCCTGCCATGCGGCCCCATAAGTTCTAAGAGTGGAAGGGGCCAAGGACAGAAGAGCCTGGTCTGTCATGCCGGCTCTATGACCTGCCACACATAAGGGGGACAATTAAGCCCAAGTGGCGAAGCCTTGGGGGCCAACTCGCGAAACCTCGCAAACTTAAACCTTGAAAGGGCATCCGCTATGTTGTTATCCACCCCCGGGACATGCCTGGCCCTGAACTGTATGTAATGCCATAAGCAGAGCAGAACTAAGTGCCGTAGCAGACGCAAAGCCTCGGGGGAAGCCGCCCTCTGATTATTAATGGCATGCACCACCCCAAGGTTATCACACCAGAAAACTATGTTCTGGTTAGCTAGCTGGGAGCACCTTTTTCAGCTCTGCAGAAACTATAATCGGGAAAAGCTCAAGAAGCAGCAGGTTGACCGTGAAACCATGATCAACCCACGACTGAGGCCACTTCGAGGCGCACCACTCCCCATGGAAGTACGCCCCGAAACCCGTGGATCCCGCCGCGTCAGTGACCAGCTGCAGTTCAACGTTGGAGTCGGGGTCAGAAGGCCAGATGAGCTCCCTATTGAACTGCTCGAGAAAAACTGACCAAACTAAAAGGTCGTCTCGCATCTCCCGACATAGTCCGACTGTGTGATGAGGGTGCCTAACACCCGCCGTGGACAGGGCCGGCGCCACCACTAGGCAAGGTTAGGGGCGGTAGGGAGCTGGCCTGGCCAGCATCAGCAGCAGCAGCAGGAGGAAGCTGCTACGCAACTCACGTCGCTACCGCAAAGGAGAGAGGAGGAACAAGAAGGCGAAGGCAGCGGCTGCAGAGACTCTCCATACCCACACAGCAGCAACAACTGCAGCTTGCTTGTGAGTATAATTCGGACCCCTGTCCCCTCCGTCCCCCGCCCCCACCGGAGCCCGCCCGTGTACATGGCTGCCGGCCTGCCGCCAGCGCTGACAGACAGTAGTCAGTCAGTCGCCCGGACGGTCATCAGGCCTACTAAGTACAGCAGCCAGCGGGAAACTTCGGCGGCGGGCGGCGGCAGCCCCTGCCCCCGCTGGCAAGACAGCGTGAATCTACTGGTCTGCCCCCCCACCCGGTGCCATGCCCGTGCACCGACACAGCAGGCCTGCAAATCTCCGGTGGGTGGAGGAGCCGCCGCCAACGCCCGCCCCCTCCCCCCTCCTACCCACCCAGCTACTCAGTCAGTGTCACTGATATGCCACCCACTGCCAGTCATCTGGATGGTGGCGTGGTGGCACGTGGCAGTCATTATTTTACAAGGTGCGCTTCCTATCTCTATGAGGGGGGGTCATCTCCTATAGCAGGGGTGGGGAACCTCCGGCCCGCGGGCCGGATACGGCCCCCGCACCCAGTATGTCTGGCCCACCCGCCTGCCTATATTACAGCCGCCCGCCCACCTATATTACAGAAGTATCTTCCGCCCTCCCTCCTATATTTCATACCAGCCGCCGGGGATGGCTGCTGCTGCTGCCGCTGGGGAGATGTGCAGAAGACGCGCCCGCCAAACACTGCCGGCGCATCCCCTCCACAGCCACTGTGATTGGCGGGTGCGTCTTCTGCACATCTCCCCGGCGGCAGCAGTAGCAGCCATCCCCGGCGCCTGGTATGTAATATAGGAGGGAGGGCGGGCGGATGATAATACATCAGTAATATAGGCGGGCGGGCAGGCAGGCAGCTGATTAATCGGTAATATAGCCGGGCGGGTGGCGGGGGAAATGTGCAGAAGACGCGACGCCAATGCTGCTTCTCTCACCCTCCCTTCCCCAGTGACTGACACATCCAGGGGTTGTCATTTACCCCTGGATTCACCCCCACACAGGTTAATGTGATTATGTCTGATTCTCATAATCAGACATAATCACATTAACCTGTTTGGGGGTGACACCCTCCCCTTCCTCCACACTGTCACTTTTTATGGTGTCTCTGCCCACATGTATATGTCGCTGCCCGTGTGTATAATGCCCACATGTATATGTTGCTGCCCGTGTGTATAATGCCCACATGTATATGCCGCTGCCCGTGTCTATAATGCCCACATGTATATGCCGCTGCCCTGTGTATAATTCCCACATGTATATGCCGCTGCCAGTGTGTATAAGCTCACATGTATATGCCGCTGCCCGTGTGTATAATGCCCACATGTATTTGCCGCTGCCCGTGTGTATAATGCCCACATGTATATGCCACTGCCCTGTGTATAATGCCCACATGTATATGCCGCTGCCCTTGTGTATTATGCCCACATGTATATGCCGGTGCCAGGGTGTATAATGCCCACATGTATATGCCGCTGCCCTGTGTATAATGCCCACGCGTATATGCCGATAATTGATCATTTTTATATGGCCCCCGAAGGGTTTTCAAATTTTCCAAATGGCCCTCGGTAGAAAAAAGGTTCCCCACCCCTGTCCTATAGGATGGTGGCAGTATTTTTTTTTTTTTGCAAGGTGTCGCTTCCTCTCTCTATGGGGGGGGGGGGTATCCTGTAGGTTTGCCTAGGGCGCCTAGATGCCTTGCACTGGCCCTGGCCGTGGACCTTTACGGCAAAACACCCTACCCATCGGGATAATGCGACATGCAAAATTGAAAGAGCCCAGTAAAGATTGTATGAGCTGCAACCTGACTCTCTTCTTTTCCCTGCATTCAGTAATGAGAGCCTGCAGCTTGCAAACCTTGTCCTCAGGTGTCTATCTCAATGCCCAGATAAGACAGAACCGTGGCAGGGCCCTCCGTCTTATCTGCGGCAATGGGGACCCCTAAAAACGCCAGGATGTTTGCACACATGCTCTGCCCGCCTGGCCCCACAAAGGGAAAATCATCCAAATAATGCGCCACGCCACTACAGCCTGTGACGTCATGAATGTACCAGTGCAGAAGGGAACTGAATTTCTCAAAGTAGGAGCAGGATACTGAGCACCCCATGGGCAAACACTTGTCAATAAATATACCCCCGTCTCAATGGAAACCCATGAACCTGAAGGACTCTGGGTGTAGGGGGAGGAGCCTGAAAGCTGACTCTATGTCTGATTTAGCCACTAGGGCCCCACTGCCAAAGCCCCGGACCATGCCTAGAACCTCATCGAACAATTGGTAGTGGACGCTACAATGTTGCTCGGGGATGGCGTCATTGATGGACGCCCCGTGGGGTTAAGAAAGGTGCTGAATCAGTCTATATTTGCCCGGGGTTTTCTTCGGGACCACCCCCAGAGGGGAGAAACAAATCCCAATCAGCGGGTCAGACTGGGAAAGGCCCCGCCATACTGCCCCATTAGATTCCCGCCAGCACCTTTTGTCTCGCCACCTCGGACTGCCAGTGCCGACCCCGCCCTGATCTGCATTGCTTGCGGCAGGTCGATAAAATTTTTTGGGGTGACCTGCCCCACATAAACTACATTTTGCCCCTTGGTCACACTTGCCGTCATGAAAGGCAAAGCACTTCTCTTTGCTGCCGGATCTCACCCCGGGTTTCCCCCTTGTAAAGGGCTTCTTGCCTGGAGGCTACACCGAAGGCAGGCCCTTACCTATAATCTCAGCTGAATGTCAACGTGTTTGCACCCTTTAAGATGGGTTTGGACCCCTCATGAGTATGACAACACTTTACATTGTCATCACGCCATGCTCTGTCCTTGTCATTATGAACGTGACGTTAACCGGGAACAAGTAACGTAGTATGTTCACGAGTTCATCGGGCCTGGTGCTGAGGTAACAGGAGGCTAGTAACAGGCAACCCCCTTTCAGACAATTGCTAAAACCCTGGCAAGCGAACTCACCCTTGGCTGAGGACCGTCTGGCCTTGCAAAGTCCTTTCCCGCATATGTGGTTAGTGTGAAAAGGTCTACAAAAAACTGGCCCCTCCTAATTATGTATTTTGACCCCCCTTAACCTGATGGGGCCTTCCCACTAGCATCACCGCTGGACTGATACGGCACACTTAGCATCACCCCTGGACTGATACGGCACACTTAGCATCAGAGGCGTAACTAATATTGTGGTGCCCCCCCCCCCGCCAAAAAATTACCTTACCCCTCCGCAGATAGCCTCCGGGCTCCGTCTCCTGCAGTAATGAAAAATGACACGACAAAATGGCTGCCCCCGTACAGCAGACAGTTTTTTTAGGGATGTTAGAGGAGGCGGCGGCCTCCTCTAGCATCCTTAAAAACGGTCTGCTATTAGGGGGCAGCCATTTTGTCGTGTCATTTTTCATTAATGCAGGAGACGGAGCCCGGAGGCTATCTGCGGTGCCGGCGTCATGCGGAGGGGTAAGGGGGGGTCGGGGTCTGACCAGAGTGCCCGGGCACAGGGGGCGCCCCGCTGGCGCTTGCTCCCCCAAGCACCCGCGGTGGCTGCCTTACGGTAGCTACGCCTCTGCTTAGCATCACCCCTGGACTGATACGGCACACTTAGCATCACCCCTGGACTGATTCAGCAGACTTTGCAGCAACCCATGAATTATATGACACACTTGGCTTACCCCAGGAATTATGCGTCACACATGCGGGCATCCCTGACTTGATACAGCACACATGGAATTATACAGCACAGATGGCGGCACCCCTGGACTGATATGGCACACATGGTGGCAGGCATGGACTTATACAGCACACATAGCAACATTCCTGCAGTAAAAAAAAAAATGTGTATTCTTTTAATTATAAAAAAGAGCAGCACACCTGGAATTATACGGCAGACTTAGCAACACCCCATGAATTATACAGCACTCTTGGCTCACCCATTTAACAGCCCTTGTAGTAGAAAAAAAAAAACACCTTGTTTTTATTTTCATTTTTACAAAAGGGCAGCTCCCTGGTATGATACGGGACACATGGGGGTACCCCTGGAATTATACGGCACACATGCGGGCACCCCTTGAATGATACGGGACACATGGGGGCACCCATAGAATTATACAGCACGCATGCGGGCACCCCTGGACAAATACAGCCCACATGTGGGCACCCCTGGATGGATACAGTACACATACGGGCACCCTTGGACAAATACAGCACACATGTGGGCACCCCTGGATGGATACAGTACACA
The DNA here is from genome assembly GCF_055691185.1 of Crinia signifera. Lineage (NCBI taxonomy): Eukaryota > Metazoa > Chordata > Amphibia > Anura > Myobatrachidae > Crinia > Crinia signifera. The sequence continues at coordinate 918,360 of NC_139226.1, forward strand.
TGTGGGCACCCCTGGACTAATACAGCACAGATGTGGGCACCCCTGGATGGATACAGTACACATGTGGGCACCCCTGGACTGATGCAGCACACATGTGGGCACCTTGGATACTGGCAGCAGTAATTGAATTTTTTTTTTTTTACTAAAATAATGCAGCCCCATCTGTAGAACTAGCAGCCCCCTCTATGCATTAATCATCCCCCCCCCCCCCCCCCAGCAGGTTTCCCCCTCACACCCCTCAGCAGACAGCATGGACACATCCGAGCTGTCTGAAATCACCAGCCTGTTTGAAATGGGGCCGACCACCAGGAACTATATATTCCCAGGTCTTGCGTGAATCCGTCGCGGGATTATGACGTTTTAGCCTCGATTTCGACTCGGAAAGATGGCGGTAACCGGCGAACTCCTCGGATCCGGCCTCGGATCAGGTAAGTTCGTGGGGGTTCGGATCTCTAGGATCCGAACCTGCTCATCTCTAATATACATATATGTATATATATATATATATATATATATATATATACTTCCCAAATGTGGTTCAGCGCCCTTTACTCAATTGATAGTCCATTCATCATTTCTCCAAGATAAAATTTATTAAAATCTTCAAAGTTTGATTGACCATCTGGCCGTACAACAGAATCCCAACGCATTTCGTCCTAAGACTTCATCAGGGGATTGTATACAGTCCGAATATTACATTTATTATTGAAACGATTAGGAGATGCGATGTCGGTGAACAATTATTACACCAAAAGGAATATATGATACAGTATGTCTCCTGTCCTTCTCTTGTAAGCCCTATGAGGCTAACCAATTGCACTGGCAGAGATTAGTTTGTTCTGAAAATAGCTCGGCCTCTTAAGGCCCCCACATACAGCACGATATTCAGGCATTTTCTGAGCGATTCTAACAAATCGCTCAGAAAATGCCTGAAGATGCATGTAAATCGCTGTGTATATAGCCCACACAGCGATTTACATGCGCGCACCCGCCGTTCTGAATCTGTCCAAGATTCAGAACGGACGGGCTGTACAATACAGAGCAGTCGCTCAGAAAGCTCCTGCTCATCTCCCGCATGTGTGGCTGCGGGCAGATGAGCAGGGCCGAGCGACTGCGGACGCCGCAGACCCGCCGCACCCCGCGCCGCGGAACCCGCCGCCGCCACCCCTGACCCCCCTCCCCCACCAGCTGTAGCACCCATCGCCACCCCCACCTCACCTCTCCTCTCGGCGGCAGCGGGGCGGCGGACATGTAAAAAAAAAAACAAATTTAAATTTCAAAATGGCCGCGGCCAGCCAATCACGGCTCGCCGCGTCATTGCCCCGCCCCCTAGAGCTGGCTATATTAGCCAGCTCGAGACGGGGTAGGGGCAGTCAGTCCGACGGCGGAGAAGGAGAGAAGAGCTCCTGAAGTCCTGGGAGGCGCGGCCAATGCAAAAGAGCTTAAAAGGCCGCCGCCCCCCAGGTGAAGAACACAGATGAAGAGGCAGAAGCCCTGGGAGGCGGCAGCCATGCAAAAGAGCTTAGGCGGCTGTCGCCCCCAGGTGAAGATGCCGCAGAAGCCCTGGGGGGCTGAGCTCCCCTGGGTGAAAAAAGAAGAATCAGATTTATAAAATATTTTAAAACCAGTGTTTGTGTGTTTTATTTTAATATTTCCTTTACAGGGGGGCTATAGGTACCGGCGGGCCTTTAATGCCCCACATGCTGGTACCTGTGGTTCTCCCAAGTACCAGCATGTGGGGCAGGCTTGCTGGGACCTGTAGTCCTACTGTAAAAGACAATATTACTGTTAAACAAGCTATCAACCCTGCACCCACCGCCCAGGGGTGCAGGGGATAGCCCCGGGCTGCAGCCCAGGCCTGGGGTGCCCTGGAGAGGGGGGACCCCCTTATTTGGGGGGTCCCCACCTCCCCAAAAACTCCCGGCATGGGCTGACTAGTTAGGGTGGGTAATGCTTTGGCCACGGGACACCATCAAGCGTGTCCCCTGCCTATGGCATTACACCCCCTGCTAGTGGAGCCTGGTGCTGGTCTCCAAAATACGGGGGACCCCTATTCATTTTGTCCCCCCCGTATTTTGGAAACCAGGGCCAGCTCAAGAGCCTGGTGCTGGTCCCCAAAATCCGGGGGACCCCACGCACTTTGTCCTCTGGATTTTGGGAACCAGGACCACTCAAAAAGCCTGGGTCTGGTCATGCCTGGGGGGGGACCCCATGCCATTTTTTATTTTACAAAATGATTGTCTGTATGACAGGACGAGACGCTGGACCCCGGACTTGGTAAGTATTTTTTTTATGTCCGTTCCCACTGTACCACCAATGTTTAAAAGTTTGCATATGGGGGGATCGGTTGGTGCAGGGGGAACCACTAGCCACCAATGATTAACTTTTTTTTTGGGGGGGGGGGGGGGGCAATATTAGGGGGAGGTGAAAGAATACTTATTAAAGAGTAATAAGTAATGTTCAGTAATAATAACATTTTTGTGATGAAGTGCAGTGTTGTACTTCACTTTCTGTGACAGATTTGAAATCTCCCGTGCTGACTCTCCCAATTTGAATCTCTGACACAAATCTCTCTGTATGTGGCTCATTGTCTGAAATGAGCCACAAGAGTGAAATCTCTTGTGCTGAATCTCCCGTTATGTATCTCTGGCACACATCTCTGCGTATGTAGGGCCCTTTACAGTCTCGCTCAGGGACCTCTATCTCTTGCAAGGAAGGAAAGTAGAAGAAGAATCTAGAAGATAACCATCAAATCGTTATAAGGATGGCTGATAGGGGGAGGGGGGGGGTATTGTTGTTTTAAATCGTGAAGATTATTTTGAAGAAGCATTCCGATTGTTAAATGACTCCATTACTTATTCACGGGTCAAAGTAGATCTCACTCTGCTTATTGTAGAAAAGGTCAAGACTCTTATGAATGTCTGTCAAAAAAAATTGTCTCTATCAATGAAAGTAAGTACATTGTTAATGAATTTCCACCTTTAGCAATTTTTCATTATTTACCCAAGATTCATAAACGATTGCACCGACCTCCAGTCGACCCATTATCGCTGGAATTAATTCTGCTACTTCTAGACTTTCAAAATATATCGATTTGTTTATCTAAAAATTTGTGATCAATTTAAAGTCATATACAAAAGACTCGACACAAATTTTTCTTTTTATGAGAGATTTTGAATGGCGCCCCACATACAAATGGTGTACCATTGATGTGGAGGCGCTTTATACGTCTATCCCCCATGAGGGAGGTTTAGAGTCCATTCGGTATTTTTTGGATAAAGACAGTGATATTGCGTCTGATTACAAAGAATTTTTTTATAGATTGCATTAAGGTGGTGATGTACAACAATGTATTTACTTTCCAGGGTGAATTTTTCATCCAACAGTGTGGGGTCGCGATGGGGACCCCATACGCACCTAGTCTGGCCAAGCTGTACCTTGAAAAGTGGGAGGAACTTAGCCAAGAAATAAATCATACTTATCGTAAAAATATGGTATCATTCCATAGATATATCGACGATATTCTTATCGTTTGGGATGGCGATGAGAATTTGTTTAATCAGTTTATATGTGATATTAATATCAATTCTTATAATCTTCATTTTACTTCTAAAATTCATGAAAGTAGGATTGAATTTTTGGATTTGTTTTTGGATTCCTCGGATTGGTCTGTTGCTAAAAGGATTTGAAACATCCACGTTTATTAAACAGGTTGATAGCAATAGCTATGTTCATTTTAATAGCTGCCATTTTGGGAAGTGGGTTAATAATATCCCATATTCCCAATTTGTTAGGGTTCGGAGGAATTGTGCCAGCCTTGAAAAATTTGATGATCAGTCTGCTATTTATAGCAGATGGTTTATTGATAAAAAATATCCCCCACAGCTGGTCAGTAATTGTCAGAGGAAAGCCTGTGATAGAGATCGGAATGAGCTATTACAGTATAAAAAACTGCTAATTTTGTACCGTTTGTGACTAAATGTAATTCTAAGAGTGCTGCTATTAGAGATATCCTTAGTAGGCATTGGGACATTGACGGTTGGTGACTACTAATGACGGTTGGTTAAAAAATTGCAATGGTTTTTCCTTGCAATAAATGTAAGATGTGCCAATACGTTGAGAAAGATCATTACAAATTCTACAGTAATGATGGTACTAAAAATTGGGTTATCAAGAGCAGAATGACATGCTTGACATCATGTGTTGTTTATATGCTATCTTGTAGATGTGGTAAGAAATACATTGGGAAGACCAAGCGTCCTCTTAAGATAAGGATATTGGAACACACTAGGAGTATCCGTAATAAATCTGTCTTATATAGTGTTCCTAGACACTTTGCTTCTTGTTGTGATTCTAATCTTGATTTCTTTTCTTTTAAAGCGTTGGAACATGTCACCCTCGATGAAAGAGGTGATGTTTTAAATAAATTAAGTCGTAGGGAAACGTATTGGATATTTACGATGAATACTATGTCCCCAGCAGGGTTAAATGAAGGTGTTGACATAGTGCCCTTTCTACACTAATACCATTGCTATCCGTCTCTTGATTGGCTGGATAGTTTTGTTGGGTTGTTACCCCTTTATCTTAGCTGTAGTCTTGAGACGAGGATCTCTGGTGTGTAGTTCCTATGTCTTCATCATTCCTTTTTTCCCCTTGTTGTGTCATTTCCCCTGTTTTATATATATATTTTTTTGTATTATATGTATTTGTATATTTTTATATTCATTATTTGTAAACTGTGTTTTTTTCGCATTGTATTAAATTGATAATATATATATCATTGTATCAATGTATATTAAATATAGTTGGTTATTTTATATGCACGGTCCTGCCATAATTATCCTGTGATACGCCTCCTGACGTAGTCATCCAATGATGAAACGCGTTGGGGCGGGCCTTTGATGACGTGTTTACTGTGACGTTGATCGTCTCGTGGTCTGTCCAGGTCCCGGCTTTGAGTCTCGGCTGCTGCTGCACAGAATATACCAGCGTGTGGATGCCTGATGAACCTTCTCCGGGTTAATATACCTTTGCATACCTGCTATTTTAAACCTACATGTACGTGAATATGGGCCTTATTCTGGTTGGTGCGGCCGGGCTGTACGCGTACGTTCTGGGGTTTTTCATGATCTGCGCATGCGTACAATCGCCAATGCGCAGGCGCGAACACTCCACAACGCTTACGGACGGGTCTCTCCGTGCGAAAAAACCTGTACGCGAGAGTACGGGCATTGGGGGCGGCATAGGGGCGTGTTGAGGGGAGCGGCCGAAATAATGAGGGAAAATGGGCGTAAACATGGGCGTACACGGGGGTGTGCACCAAAAATGAACGGTGCTACTACCGCACGATCGCCTAAAGCACCGTTCATTTCGGACACAAAACAGGCGGCCGCCAACCGCCACCTCAGACCACCCCTACAGATACCGCATGCCAGCGTGCGCCTGGGTTTGCTAATTTACGCTGATTACTACTCAAACACATACACCTGAATGTAATAAGCAATGCTGCAGTCTATTAAGTCAAAACCATGATTTCACTACCTGCAAGCCACACACAGCACTCAAACACATTGGAAGCTTATCTTTCTATACTTCTCTACATTTAAAGGTTTGTTTAATTGAAGGTAAGAATCTTTTTAAGACCTGCTTATATATGCTAAGGTAGGTATTTGTTAAACAGTTATACACATTCACTACGTGCTTTCATAGACTTTACACAGTAGCACACTCAATCTACACAAGTCGACATGTGTCAACGTGTTCACTCTAATACAAACATAGGTTTTGTATTTATGATACAATAACATAAACCACATCTAACACCTACAAAGGATGTTTCAGCAATGTTTTAAGCCCATGCCCACTATTTTGCACATTAATTAATTCAATCAATTAATTAATTTTCATAATTATAGTTGAAAGGCAAGGTTTGCAGGTCCATATATGTGAAGGGTATGCCAGCGTGCACGGACGTACGCTCACTCTCACGAGCGGTGACATAAGCTGTTTTCTATTGAAAACAATAGGGACCCGTCCGTGCAAGCTGGCGTACGCTCAGATAGCCGCAAGAAGTCGGTGGGAAGACGGACGAGAGACGTCCGTAAACGGTGGCGTACGCTCTGTTGTACGCCAGTTGTCGGAGTGTAAGGGCTGGTCCGTCCGTGTACGTTGGCGTACGCTCAATTGTACGCCACTCCCCTTCGACGTTGTTTCTGGCCGTACGTATGCGGCTGAGTTGTGGGTGGACTTAACCCCAACGGCCGCGTACGGAGCGCGTACGCTAATAGTGAACGTACGCACGTTTGGCCGCTCCGATCAGAATAACCTCCTATGTTACTTCAGTAAAAGTGTTGTTTACTTTTATACTCACATCGTGTGCTCTCTGGTTTTTTCCTGCATGTTCTCCTCCAAGAGGTTTTGGTGAAACCTCTCTCCAGAAAACAGCTGCACTGCATGATTAACCATCATATGGACAGATCTTTATGTTAAGAAATATTTGCGCAATTGACAGACTCTTCTGTATGTATACATATATATATATTTACTAGGTGATTCATCGCGCCCTACGGGCGCTCTTCACACCGGCGTAAGGGGCTACGCCCCTTAATTTGTGAACATTTGTATTGTGAGAAATATGGTTAGAATTGTATGAAAGATGCCCTGTATTGCAGCTTCTGGCAGTGGGTGAGGGTCCAGCGTGGCAGCACAGGAGTACCGGACGGTGGCCCTGAGTCAGTGTCTCCTCCTACTGGGTGGGAGTTAGGGTGCATGAGAGCAGGAGGCTGGGATATGAGGCATGATAGGGGTATGTGGGCAACACAGCGTCAGCGATTACCCAGTGGTGGAAGTTACGGTTCAGGAGAGCAGGAAGCTGGGTAGTGATAGGGGTGTGTGGGCATACGGGGGACTAAAGAGGGTGGTGGACACTGTGCAGCTTCTGCCAGTGGGTGAGGGTCCAGCATGGCAGCACAGAAATACAGGAGTCAGTGTCTCCTCCGACTGGGTGGGAGTTAGGGTGTATGAGAGCAGGAGGCTGGGCGGTAAAGCATGATAGGGGAATGTGGGCAACACAGGGTGAGCGGGTCTCCACTGGCGGAAGTTACGGGGCAGGAGAACAGGAGGCAGGGCAGTGTCCTCCCACATTGATGGCAAAAGTATTCAACATCGGCCATAAACCATCGATTATTTGAAAATCATTGATGGTCGATGGGCATCCCTAGAACTGGAGGAGGGTGGGGGACAGTATGCAGCTCCCGGCAGTGGGTGAGCGTCTCCTCCCACTGGGAGGGAGTGAGCGTGCATGAGAGCAGGAGGCTGTATAATAGTGGTATGTGGGCAAGACATTGATAAAAGTTGTGGCGCTGGTGCAGAGGGCAGTGGGGAAACCTGCAGTGCGGCAGCCAGGGCCGGATTTCCCACCTTGGGGCGGTACCTGCTTGTGGTGGTACAGGATCCCCCATTGTCACGGGGGTACGTGAAATGCGGGAGCGGGGGCCGCGGTGGTCCGCTGGGGGGTGGAATTGCCGGAAGGGGGTCTGGGGGGTCTGCAAATTGCGGGAGGGGGGGTGGTGTGTGGGGATCCGCGGTTAGCGGGAGGGGGCGGGGGTCCGCAAATCGTGGGCGGGGGCGGGCTTGAATCGTGGGAAGGGGGGTCCGCAAATTGCGGGAGGGGGGTTGTCGGGGTTAGTGAATTGCGGGAGGGGGGGTTGCGGAGGTCCGTGAATTGCGGGAGGGGCGCGTGGGGTGCCGTGAGTCAAGGGGGGGTGGTGCGGGGGTCCTTGAATCACGGGAGGGGTCATGAATCGCAGGAGGCGGGGGTCGTGGGGGGGCTGCGAATCGCAGGAGGGGGGGTGTGGGGGGTTGCCGTGAATTGCATGAGGGGGGCGTGAATCAAGGGAGGGTGGGCGCAGGGAGGTGGTGCGGGGGTCCGTGAATCGCGGGAGGGGGCATGAATCACGGGAGGGGAGGGTCGTGGGGGGTTCCGAATTGCAGGAAGGGGGGTATGGGGGGTGCCGTGAATTGCGTGAGGGGGGCATGAATCGCGGGAGGGGGGGTCCCCGAATGTGTGAATTACGGGGCGGTCGCAAATCGCGAGAGGTGCCGAGGGGGCCCGCAAATCGCGGGAGGGGGGCGCTACGGGGGGTTTCGTGAATCGCGGGAGGGGGGGTCGTGGGGGGTTGCGAATTGCAGGAAGGGGAGTGTGGGGGGTGCCGTGAATTGCGTGAGGGGGGCATGAATCGCGGGAGGTGGGGTCCCCGAATGTGTGAATTAGGGGGCGGTCGCAAATCGCAAGAAGTGCCGAGGGGGCCCGCAAATCGCAGGAGGGGGGCGCTACGGGGGGTTCCGTTAATCGCGGGAGGGGGCGGCGCGAATTGCGGGAGGGGGGTCGCAAATCACAGTAGGGGGGGGGGTGCCGTGAATCGCGGGAGGGGGGGTCGCGGGGGGCCCTTTTAATGCCGGGAGGGGGGGTCGCAGGGGTCCCGCGAATCGCGGGAGGGGAGGATGCAGGGGTCCTGCGAATCGCGGGAGGGGGCTCGCGGGAGGGAGGGGTCGCTGGGGTCCCGCGATTTGCGGGAGGGTCGCGGGGGTCCCGCGTTTCGCGGGAGAGGGTGGTCGCGGAGGTCCAGCGAATCGCGGGAGGGGGTGGTCGGGTCTGGGACGGATATTAGACAGCACTTACATCGACAGCCATTACATCGACACCATTAGTTCGACAGCTCAATAGGTCGACATGGTTTTAGGTCGACATACCATTAGGTCGACATGTCATTATGTCGACAGCTCATTAGGTCGACAGCTCATTAGGTCGACAGCTCATTAGGTCGACATGTTTTTAGGTCGACAGAGTCTATGTCGACAGTCAAAAGGTCGACATGGGTTTTTTCACTGTTTTTTGGCCGAAATGTCGACACAGTCGACATGGACACAGTTTGAAGTGTACCGCAGCCGCTCGCTATGCTTCGGGCACGGTGCCTCGCTGCGCTCGGCACACTATTTTATTCTCCCACCATGCCCTAGTGGATAGTAGGGCATGAAATACCGCCTGTCGGCACATGTCGGCTCAATAAACAGTGAAAAAACCCATGTCGACCTTTTGACTGTCGACATAGACACTGTCGACCTAATGGCAGTGTCGACCTAAAAACATGTCGACCTAATGAGCTGTCGACCTAATGAGCTGTCGACATAATGACATGTCGACCTAATGGTATGTCGACCTAAAACCATGTCGACCTATTGAGGTGTCGAACTAATGGTGTCGATGTAATGGCTGTTGATGTAAGTGCTGTCTAACAATAGTCCGGATACCGGGTGGTTGCGGGGGTCCCCAGAATCGCGGGAGGGGGGTCGCGGGGGGCCCGCGATTCGCGGGAGGGGGGGGGGTCGCGGGGGTCGCGCGATTCGCGGAAGGGGGGGGTCGCGGGGGTCCCGCGATTCGCGGAAGGGGGGGGGGTCGCGGGGGTCCCGCGATTCGCGGGAGGGGGGGTCACGGGGGGTCCCGCGAATCGCGGGAGGGGGGGTCACGGGGGGGTCCCGCAAATCGCGGGAGGGGGGGTCGCGGGGGGGCCCGCGAATCGCGGGAGGGGGGTCGCGGGGGTCATGGCAGAGGGTAGGGATGTGCAGGAGTAATGGTGGATGGTGGCTGTGGAGTAATGGTGGATGGTGGGCGTGTACTGTAGCCCTGGCTGGGCGGGGGGAGGTGATGTCAAGGGGGTGGAACGTCAGACACATGAAAGTGAAACTGTTCTACACAGGAACGTTCTCCACAGGGGTTGAGTGACAGATCTGGCTAGATATATATATATATATATATATATATATATATATATATATATATATATATATATGTATGTATGTAACAGAAGAAATGAGAAAGAGCGCACACGTGAGCACAGTATAAAATGATTTACTAAAAAAGCGTACAAGCTAACATACATGGAGGTAAGCAACAAACGGCAGGTAGGATAGTCGCCACTCCACGACACACAGCACGAGGGACCAGGGCGTCACTCCAATGGAACCCGTACAGAGGTGACAGCAGCGGCTTTCTCCAAACACCAGCCACAAGAAGGACAAGGAGATGCAGATCCAGTACGTCAGATGACCATGCCCAACGCTAATGTGTAGAATGTGCTCTTCAGTGTGACATCACCAGCATTCACTATACACAGTGCTCTTCAGTGTGACATCACCAGCATTCACTATACACAGATCTCTTCAGTGTGACATCACCATCATTCACTATACACAGTGCTCTTCAGTGTGACCTCACCAGCATTCACTATACACAGTGCTCTTCAGTGTGACATCACCATCATTCACTATACACAGGGCTCTTCAGTGTGACATCACCATCATTCACTATACACAGAGCTCTTCAATGTGACATCACCAGCATTCACTATACACATAGCTCTTCAGTGTGACATCACCATCATTCACTATACACAATGCTCTTCAGTGTGACATCACCAGCATTCAATATACACAGATCTCTTCAGTGTGACATCACCATCATTCACTATACACAGTGCTCTTCAGTGTGACATCACCAGCATTCACTATACACAGATCTCTTCAGTGTGACCTCACCAGCATTCACTATACACAGAGCTCTTCAGTGTGACATCACCATCATTCACTATACACAATGCTCTTCAGTGTGACATCACCAGCATTTACTATACACAGTGCTCTTCAGTGTGACCTCACCAGCATTCAGTATACACAGAGCTCTTCAGTGTGACATCACCAGCATTCACTATACACAGAGCTCTTCAGTGTGACATCACCATCATTCACTATACATAGTGCTCTTCAATGTGACATCACCAGCATTCACTATACACAGAGCTCTTCAGTGTGATATCACCATCATTCACTATACACAGTACTCTTCAATGTGACATCACCAGCATTCACTATACACAGAGCTCTTCAGTGTGACATCACCATCATTCACTATACACAATGCTCTTCAGTGTGACATCACCAGCATTCACTATACACAGATTTCTTCAGTGTGACATCACCATCATTCACTATACACAGTGCTCTTCAGTGTGACCTCACCAGCATTCACTATACACAGTGCTCTTCAGTGTGACATCACCATCATTCACTATACACAGAGCTCTTCAGTGTGACATCACCATCATTCACTATACACAGAGCTCTTCAGTGTGACATCACCAGCATTCACTATACACAGTTCTCTTCAGTGTGACATCACCATCATTCACTATACATAGTGCTCTTCAGTGTGACATCACCAGCAATACTATACACAGTGCTCTTCAGTGTGACATCATCAGCATGCATTCTACACAGAGCTCTTCACTGTGACATCACCAGGATTCACTATACACAGTGCTCTTCAGTGTGACATCATCAGCATTCATTCTACACAGTGCTCTTCAGTGTGACTTCACCAGCATTCATTCTATACAGTGATCGTCAGTGTGACATCACCAGCATTCATTCTGCACAGTGCTCTTCAGTGTGACATCACCCACATTCATTATACCCAGAGCTCTTCAGTGTGACATCACCAGCATTCACTATACACAGTGCTCTTCAGTGTGACATCATCAGCATTCACTATACACAGTGCTCTTGAGTGTGACATCACCAGCATTCACTATACACAGTGATCTTCAGTGTGACATCACCAGCATTCATTATACACAGCGCTCTTCAGTGTGACATCACCAGCATTCATTATACACAGTGCTCTTCAGTGTGACATCACCAGCAGTCACTATACACAGTGCTCTTCAGTGTGACATCACCAGCATTCATTCTATACATTGATCTTCAGTGTGACATCACCACCATTCATTATATACAGTGCTCTTTAGCGTGACATCACAAGCATTCACTATACAGTGATCTTCAGTCTGACATCACCAGTATGCAATGAGCCGTGTTAGCTAGCCATCTTATAATCCCGCCTACTGATGCTACACAAGTTATAGTAACAGAGGCCCTTATTCTGATCGGTGCGGTAATATCCGCGTGCGTTCGTGCCGCCGATGTTTTGTATCTGCGCATGTGCAGAGGCGTCTCTGCGCATGTGCGAGCGGGGCGTACGGCCAAATCCTGCATGAAATGTGAACATTACGAACAGGGGGTGGAGAGGGGTGTGAAGGGCTGTTTGGGCTCATTACCATATGTTTACACCCCGCGTTTCATGGGCGTTCCCATGCAAACGCTGGGTGTACGCATGGTAATGCGGCCGTGACGCACGTGTAGGGGGCGGACATATGACATCGCCGGATGTCAGCTGCCCGCCCAGATCCCTGCTTTTGCACGGAAAAATGTCCGTGTGGTCTGAGGTTGCGGGAGCTGGTGGAGCACTCGGTCCTGCATTCGATGGTCTGCGACCATCGAATGATGGGGGAGGTTCCCTGAAATGGAGGAGGCGTATTCCGTGAAAAATACACGTGCAGTCCGTTCGGCCAGCTTCTTACCGCGTACGGACGGAGTTGGCGATCCGTATGGAAGGCGGGGTTTCGCACGCACGGTCCTGGCCGCATAATCGGATCCGGCCGCACCGATCACAGTAAGAACCAGAGTAACATAGTAATTAAGGCTGAAAAAAGACGTTAGTCCATCGAATTCAACCTACTGTATCTAACTTATAACTACTATGGTTTAACTCTTAGAAGGCTGTTACTATATCACCCTGGGCTGTAATTGCTGGGGGAATTGCAGGGGACGGCCCACTGAGCGATACTCTGAGAACTGTCCCTAGATGCCCTATTAATACATCTATATAACGTAGTCGTCCCCCCCACCCCCCCCAGTTATCTAGCGTAAAGTGCAGATATAATGCTAGTTGGTACATCTGCCCCAGTGTATGTGTCAGGTGTAGACGCTTATGCTACTTGCTATCCATATGCTGACACTTCCCCGGTAATTTCAGTTAGGTCAATGGTTCCCATGATCCACTTCATCAGGGTTTGGAATATCACCTTGATCACGTGTGATCATTACCTGCAGAATACTCTGCACGCTCAGTTTCACTGCCTCCTTTACTGTCATTCATGGAGCGAGTGCTCAGACGCTGCCCGGGATTGATATCCAAGTGTTTTGGGGGCCAAATCCTGGGATCCCGCCGATCCCGGGATTGGCCACCCTACAGAGGGGATAATTGTGTCCTGTTCTTATCGACCAATCAGCTTAAGTGCATGAGCTGTGCATCTCTGCGGACCTTCCCTGCAGTCCAGAAGAGCCATCCTTCTTAACACTTTACTGGCTGCACTGGGTGCTGGCTATCCCAGTCTCTATGCCTACGTACCCCCCGATGCATGAACGGCACAGTCTGGCAGTGGTGGCTCTCTTTATATCCCTTTAGAGCCGCCACTGCCTCCTTCCTCCTGGGGGTTCACACATACACATGGTGCAGCCTCCAGAGGAGGACCGGGCTGTGGTGCATCCCTCTGCTCATCGGCACTGTTGGGATCCAGCTTTCCAAGACCCCTGGCAATGGTGGCTTCATTCTCCAGCCAGGCCTGGTGGTAATATTGCACAGCCGCCACCTGCCACCTCCAGTGTCACTTTTGACCATGTTCCCGTCGACCTTTTGCTTTCATTAATCTTCTGTTACTGTAGATCTAGACACTCATGTTTAGGCGTCTAACTAATCCCATTCGATCATCAGTGGTCAACCTCGAGATTGGAGATCTAGTGTCAGCACCGGGGTCTGCTCTGTTCACGGCCTGTGACTGTGGTGGACTAGCTGAGGGCACTGGGAACGGGAGGAGAGTGGTTTGAAGTATGATGAGGTCATACACAGAGAATAGCTGAGCCAGAGGGTTGGCGGAGACCAGCAACAGGGGCATGGAGCAGGGCCATCTTAACAGCAGTGTGGGCCCCTGGGCAAAGCAATGCACTGGGGCCCTTACCCATTCTCCCCTCCTAGGGGTGGGGGGTGCTATCAGCAGCAGCTTTGATGTCCCACGGGTGGCAGGGGGTGCTCTATCTTCCACTCAGCATGTAGGACCCGGAACAGTAACTTCCGGTAATTACTCCTTTACTGCACAGGTGGTGGGAGGGAGAACACTAACGTATGGAAGGGGGCACTGAGCTGAATGAAGGGTCCCTTGTAAATTACTTCCAGGGAGGTAGGGGGTGTTTTATACACAGGGGAGGGTTGGATAATGGAGTGGGCTTAATATTCATAATTTTCAGGTGGAACTGACGACCTGTCGAACTAATGACCTTTCGACCTAGAACCATGTATACCTACACCCATGTCGACCTAGACCCACGTCGACCTTTTCACATGTCGACTTAATGGTGTCGACCTAATGACTGTTGACCATAATGCTGTAGACCAAATGATCCCAACCACTACCTTCCCCATTTCAACCTAATGACCCATGTCGACAAGTCATGTCGACCTTCCTGCATGACTACCTTATGTTGTCGATCTTATGCTTATCTACCTACTTGCTGGTGACCCTATGACCGTATTCCGCAAATCTATCCTCTCATGTCTGAGGGGGAAAAGCAGCTTTTTCTGGGGATTATATCTACCCATTACATGTATTGTATTGTCAGCCTGTCAGCACTGAGCAACGAGGAATTAATGGAGAAGTAGGTCAGCTCCTGTCGGCATCTGGAATCTCTCAGCCATAATGGCTTCTTACTTATATAGTTATTTACAGTTATAAGACATTTATCAAACAATATTTCTGGCTTAATCCCCGAAAACACCAGTTTTTAGGGGTTAGCCGCAAATATGAAGTATTACTGTAATGTACCAAAGGGGAACCACAGCATTGATATGGTACAATACACTTTATTGTTATTACCATGCATAACATAACATAGTAACAATATACAGTTTATCATCCGTTCGATACAACAATATACAGCAATATATAGTATACAGCAATATATAAAACCTATCTCCCCCCCACAGCTGTAACCAGCACCAGGCTGAAAGAGCCGGTAATTAAAAATCAGGGAACCTGACAAATAGGGCTCCAGGTCCGGGGCTGGTTCCCAAAATACGGGGGACAAAATGACTAGGGGTCCCCCGTATTTTAAGAACCAGCCCCAGGCCAAACCAGCCAGCAATGTAATGCCACAGCCGGGGGGAGACTATTTATACAAGTCACCCCGGCCAAAGCATTAACCCTCTGACCAGTCAGCCTGGCCAAGGGCCCTGGGGGAGTGGGGACCCACCCAATAAAGGACTCCAGGACTTACCTGACCAGGCTGAAGCCTGGTACTGTCCTCGATGCCCCTGGGCGGTGGGCATCGAGCTGATCTTGGTGTAAAAAAAAAGATGAATAAACTATTGTTTTAAACTGTGGAACTATGAGTCCCAGCAAGCCTCCCCTGCAAGCTGAGACTTGGAGAACCACAAGTCCCAGCCTTAAAGGGCAAGAATGTGAACAATCTCTGAGGTGGGTGAGTCGGATCCTTCAGAATACTCCGTGACCGTCGTAAGCAACGTTTCTTCTCAATATCCACCACTGCTGGAAGAGCAACAATCCACTCAGAGGTTGTACCTACCCGCTGAGCCATCCTGCGTTCTACTGTACAGCGCCCATGCCATACCATAGCGCATATACATATACTAATACATATTGCACAGTGATAAATCTACCGATAAGCTGTGTCTTTTAGGACTCTCAGGGAAAAAAGGCGTTGATGAGCCAAACTCCCGACATTCACAGACCAAGGTCGTCAGAGATGTGGGTTCCCAAAATTTTTAAATTGAGACCCATTCAACATCCATTCTATTAATATGAACAGGTTCGTGTTGAGTTTTCAGTGATTTCATAAAATCTACGATAAGCTCTTTCAATTTACTGACATTAAGAAGCAAATTCTTCTCATTATGCCAAGTAGCTAAGTGATGTATCTCCTCCCTGAAAACAGAATAGAGGAATGGGCTTAGCACACAACCCTGAGGTACTCCTGTGTTAGGGCGAATGGATCCTGACCTCACATCTTGGGGTCTGTTGGTCAGGAAATCCATGATCCAGTTACACATAGAACTGTTGATTCCTTGATATAACAGTTTGATAGTTTTACTAGAATAATGGTATTAAAGGCAGAACTGAAATCTATAAACAGTAATCGTACATATGAATTACCTATATCCTAGTGTGTTAGTACAGAATGTACAGTATCAGCAGGGAACCTGCGTCTTCCAAGCTGCTAGAACGTCAGTGTGAGTCTGTGTAGTGCAGCATCACTGATTGTGCACCTGTGGACGCACCTTCCTGCAGACTGATGCAAATCCTGAATCCTGAATCTCAAATCCCCCCTGCATCGCCGCTGGCTGCACCCCCTATAGGTTTCTAACTATGCGCAAACCCCCGCAACGTGCAGACCCCCAGCTTCTGGCTGAGCGCATCGCAGGGATGGGCTCCTATTGGAGCACTATCCCTGCGAGCGGGAGATGATACATCCAAACCGTTAGGATCGCATTTTACAATGCGATCGAGGGTGGTGATATTTTGCCCAGATCGCATTGGAAATGCGATCAATGATAAATGTGGCCCTAAAGCCTCCTCTACCTCCCCCGACATCTCATTCTCTCACTTTTCTTCTATCTATCCCTCTCTCTCTCTCTCTCTTTTACTGTCCCCTTCCTCACTCAGTCTCCCTCTTCCCCAATCTAGAGTATAGGGATTTCTCACACTATTTCTTTGTCTCTCTCTCTCTCTCTCTCTCCCCCCTATATCTCTCAAAGTATATCCCTATCTCTCCTTCCCTCTCTCCATCTCTGTGTCTCCCTCCTGCTCTCTCCCTATCCCCTCTTTCTCTCTTCATATCTCCTCCCCTTCCTTCTATCTCTCTCTTTCTGTCTCCTGCTCTCTCACTTTCCCTCTCTCTCTTCCTCCATTTCTGTGTCTTCCTCCTCCCCCCTCTCTATCTATCTCCCTCCTGCTCTCTCCCTTTCCCCTCTTTCTCTCTTCCTGTCTCCTCCCTCCCCCTCTCTCCCAATCTCTTCCTCCCTCCCTCTCTATCCATCTCTGTGTCTTCCTCCCCCCCCCCTCTCTCTATCTCCCTCCTGCTCTCTCCCTTTCCCCTCTTTCTCTCTTCATATCTCCTCCCCTCCCTTCTATCTCTCTCTTTCTGTCTCCTGCTCTCTCACTTTCCCTCTCTCTCTTCCTCCATTTCTGTGTCTTCCTCCTCCCCCCTCTCTATCTATCTCCCTCCTGCTCTCTCCCTTTCCCCTCTTTCTCTCTTCATATCTCCTCCCCTCCCTTCTATCTCTCTCTTTCTGTCTCCTGCTCTCTCACTTTCCCTCTCTCTCTTCCTCCATTTCTGTGTCTTCCTCCTCCCCCCTCTCTATCTATCTCCCTCCTGCTCTCTCCCTTTCCCCTCTTTCTCTCTTCCTGTCTCCTCCCTCCCCCTCTCTCCCAATCTCTTCCTCCCTCCCTCCCTCTCCATCTCTGTGTCTTCCTCCTCCCCTCTCTCTCTATCTCCCTCCCTCCCCCTCTCTCCCATTCTCTTCCACCCTTCCTCTCTCTTTCTGTCTCCTGCTCTCTCACTTCCCTCTCTCTCTTTCTCCATCTCTGTGTCTTCCTCCTCCCCTCTCTCTCTATCTCCCTCCTGCTCTCTCCTTATCCCCTCTTCTCTCTTCCTGTCTCCCCCCCTCCCCCTCTCTCCCAATCTCTTCCTCCCTCCCTCCCTCCTTCCCTCCCTCTCTCCATCTCTGTGTCTTCCTCCTCCCCTCTCTCTCTATCTCCCTCCTGCTCTCTCCCTTTCCCCTCTTTCTCTCTTCCTGTCTCCTCCCTCCCCCTCTCTCCCAATCTCTTCCTCCCTCCCTCCCTCTCCATCTCTGTGTCTTCCTCCTCCCCTCTCTCTCTATCTCCCTCCCTCCCCCTCTCTCACATTCTCTTCCACCCTTCCTCTCTCTTTCTGTCTCCTGCTCTCTCACTTCCCTCTCTCTCTTTCTCCATCTCTGTGTCTTCCTCCTCCCCTCTCTCTCTATCTCCCTCCTGCTCTCTCCCTTTCCCCTCTTTCTCTCTTCCTGTCTCCTCCCTCCCCCTCTCTCCCAATCTCTTCCTCCCTCCCTCCCTCTCCATCTCTGTGTCTTCCTCCTCCCCTCTCTCTCTATCTCCCTCCCTCCCCCTCTCTCCCATTCTCTTCCACCCTTCCTCTCTCTTTCTGTCTCCTGCTCTCTCACTTCCCTCTCTCTCTTTCTCCATCTCTGTGTCTTCCTCCTCCCCTCTCTCTCTATCTCCCTCCTGCTCTCTCCTTATCCCCTCTTCTCTCTTCCTGTCTCCCCCCCTCCCCCTCTCTCCCAATCTCTTCCTCCCTCCCTCCCTCCCTCCTTCCCTCCCTCTCTCCATCTCTGTGTCTTCCTCCTCCCCTCTCTCTCTATCTCCCTCCTGCTCTCTCCCTTCCCCCTCTTTCTCTCTTCCTGTCTCCTCCCTCCCCCTCTCTCCCAATCTCTTCCTCCCTCCTTCCCTCCCTCCCTCTCTTTCCATCTCTGTGTCTTTCTCCTCCCCTCTCTCTCTATCTCCCTCCTGCTCTCTCCCTTTCCCCTCTTTCTCTCTTCCTGTCTCCTCCTCCCCCTCTCTCGCCAAGGGCCATTTGTATTGGTGAAAAAATACTTTGGGGGCCATATGTAAAAAAAAATCTTAAAAAATGTCCTGCTGCAGCCGTCCCACGCCGCGGCGGTTGCCGCTGAGTAGGACTGACAGTCTCCGGCTGTTGCTGATTAAAAGGAATCTCGCAAGAAATACCGACCTCTCACGAGATTTCCCCTCTACTTGACTCCCTGGCAAAGCTGCCAGGTGGGTGGGAGGACCACTCAGACTGGCTACTTGGTCTGCAGTACCACCGCAGATGGCTTAAGGGGATAAATCCTGGATAAAGTGCAAGTGTGTCCAAAAAGCGTCCAAATGACTCTAAGCTGCTTAATTTCCAAAGTGCAAGGGCATAAAAAGTTCTATGTCCAGATAACAGCAATGTGTTTTGGAGAACAACAGTCTCCTTCCTCAGGCTGGATCTCCCTCCCTCTCTCTCCCACTGTCATACTCTATTCCAATCTCGCTCTCTCATTCTCTCCTCCTCACTCCCTATGGGAGGAGGTTTCTATGGGGGATGCGAAGCTGCCCGATGTATCAACATCGGGCAGCCCGGCATCGCACCCCTGGGCTATCGCCATTCTGATATGGCGATAGCCCATTGTAGCCTATGGCTACACATCGCACTGCCCGAGCAGGGCAGTTCGGTCACAGGGGTCGGCGGGGGTCAGCACATAATCGCGCATGCGCAGACCCCCCGGCTTCCAGGTCAGGGCTTCGCAGGGACGGGCTCCTTTCGGAGCCCTGTCCCTGCGCCCTCAAGCGTCATACATCCCGGTGATATGATCACATTTTATAATGCAATCCTGGGTGGTAATATTCCGCCTCTATCCGTCTCTTCCACTCTCCCTCATTCATTCTCTCCTCTTCTCTCATCCTCACTCCCTCTTTCTGTCTCTCACTTTCTTCTCCTAACTCCCTCTCTCTCTCCCACTCTCATTCTCTCCTCCTTACTCCCTCTATCTCCCTGTCTCTGTTGCCAAGTCTCATTCTCTCAATTTCTCCTTTTCATTCCTTCTTTGTCCCTCCCTCTCTTTCTCTCCTAACTCCCTACCTCTGATTCCCAAATCTCACTCTCTTAAAGGCCCATTTATCAAACCATATTTGCGGCTAAATCCCCGAAAACACCCATTTTCAGGGTTTAGCCGCAAATATTAAGTATCACCTAAATGTATCAAAGGGGGACCACAGCAGGAATCTCCGATCCCTGCTGTGATCCCCCCTACACCGCTGCCGGCCTCATCCCCCATAGGTTTTTATGGGGGATGCGAAGCTGCCCGATGTATCAACTTTGGGCAGTCCGGCATCGCACCCCTGGGCTATCGCCATTCTGGGATGGCGATAGCCCATTGTAGCCTATGGCTGCGGGATCGCACTGCCGAGCAGGGCAGTGCGGTAAGAGGGGTTGGCGGGGGTCAGCGCATAACCGCGGCTTCCGGGTCAGGGCTTCGCAGGGATGGGATTTCGGAGCCCTGTCCCCTGGTAATAATACATCCAGGTGGTAGAACTCAACACCGCAATGCGATGTCCAGCGAGGTCATCGCGCCAGCATTGCAGTATATTGATAAATGCACCCCTTATTCTCTCCTCCTCACTCCCCTTCTCTCTCCTCCTCACTCCTTTTCTCACCTCCTCCTCACTCCCTCTCTGCCCCTCCCTCCATTTATCTCCTCACTCCCTCTCTCTCTCCTCATCACTCCCCTTCTCTCTACTCCTCACTCCTTTTCTCACCTCCTCACTCCCTCTCTCTCACTCTCCCATCCTCCCTCACTTTCTCTCCCTCTATCCATATCTGTCTCTCCTCTCACACTCTCTCCTCCTCACTCCCTCCACTTTCTCTTTCCTCCTCACTCCCTCTCTCTCTCTCTCTCTCTCTGTCTCTCCCTCTAGGTATTGGGAAATGTACCAGCAGAGGAAGCCTCTAATTTCAGCCCCAATTGTCTATGATACATTCTGTTTACCAGTGAATAGTCTGTAAGTGATTTGTGAAATGAATATTTTGCTATCAGTAGGAAAACATCCAATCTCAGTCCCTGTGCGTGTGGCAGACAATGGGGCTATTACTGGGGTGTTTTTCCGAACTCCTCCAGCTGCCGATGACTTGGAACGCGTGAGTCTCATACCTTATTCCCAGGGAAAATGAGCACGCTCTACGATCCTGTGTGATATCTTCCATATGATACACACCAAAAACAATTACTTCTAGATGACTTTAATCTCACAGTTGTACCTGACACTGGAGCCTCAGAATCTGTGGGGCCATATAATGATACGCTGATGGTATACCAATGGGATTCAGATGTATATACATGGGCAGAGGGTGTCTATAAAACCACGTACTGTATGGGAATCGCCATGAGGTAACTGTATTATCACAAAGGATTGGATCACTGTTACACTGAGCCCTGACACAGTAGAAATTGCTCCTAATTAACAATGTTTAGGGAATTATGAGCCTTACTCGAGTTTTGATGGTGGTGCCACTAGTTTCCTTGGCCTCGCAAACCATCCTGCGACAGGCAGCCTGAGTACGGTTCAACTTAGCCTGACTGTAACAGAAGAGCATCACTGCCAATCAGTTTTATTGCATTAAAACATGCAGACAAGAGATGGTGTGCGGGCAGGGCGCATGATACAGGCAAGGGGTGGTATGCAGAGGGTGGTGTGCAGGCAGAGGGTGGTGTGCAGGCAGGGGGTGGTGTGCAGGCAGAGAGCAGTATGCAGGCAGAGGGTGGTGTGCAGGCAGAGGGTGGTGTGCAGGCAGGGGGTGGTGTGCAGGCAGAGAGCAGTATGCAGGCAGAGGGTGGTGTGCAGGCAGAGGGTGGTGTGCAGGCAGGGGGTGGTGTGCAGGCAGAGAGCAGTATGCAGGCAGAGGGTGGTGTGCAGGCAGGGGGTGGTGTGCAGGCAGAGAGCAGTATGCAGAGGGTGGTGTGCAGGCCGAGGGCAGTATGCAGGCAGTGGGTGGTGTGCAGACAGGGGGTGGTGTGCAGGCAGGGGGTGGTGTGCAGGCAGAGAGCAGTATGCAGAGGGTGGTGTGCAAGTAGGGGGTGGTATGCAAGCAGGGGGTGGTATGCAAGCAGGGGGTGGTATGCAGGCAGGGGATGGTGTGCAGGCAGGGGATGGTATGCAAGCAGGGGGTGGTATGCAGGCAGGGGATGGTGTGCAGGCAGGCGGTGGTATGCAGGCAGGGGATGGTGTGCAGGCAGGGGATGGTATGCAGGCAGGGGATGGTGTGCAGGAAAGGGGTGGGATGAAGGCAGGGTGTGGTATGCATGGAGGGGGTGGTATGCAGACAGGAGGTGGTACAGTATTTAAGCAAGGGGCAGTATGTAGGCAGGAGGTTGTATGCAGGCAGGGGGTGGTATGTAGACAGGGGGTGGTATTCAGGCAGGGGGTGGTATGTAGACAGGGGGTGGTATGCAGGCAGGGGGTGGTATGCAGGCAGGGGGTGGTATGCAGGCAGGGGGTGGTGTGCAGGCAGGGGATGGTGTGCAGGCAGGGGATGGTGTGCAGGCAGGGGATGGTGTGCAGGCAGGGGGTGGTATGTAGGCAGGGGATGGTATGCAGCCAGAGGATGGTATGCAGGCAGGGGGTGGTATGCAGACAGGGGGTGGTATGCAGGCAGGGGATGGTGTGCAGGCAGGGGGTGGTATGTAGGCAGGGGATGGTATGCAGCCAGAGGATGGTATGCAGGCAGGGGGTGGTATGCAGGCAGGGGGTGGTATGTAGACAGGGGGTGGTATGCAGGCAGGGGGTGGTATGCAGGCAGGAGGTGGTATGTAGGCAGGGGGTGGTATGCAGGCAGGGGGTGGTATGCAGGCAGGGGGTGGTATGCAGGTAGAAGGTGGTATGCAGGCAGGGGTGGTAAGCAGGTAGGGGGTAGTGTGCTGGCAGGATGCTGGCAGGTGGTGGTAGGCATGCAGAGGTAAGTATGCAGGCAGGGGATGGTGAGCAGGCAAGAGGTGTATTCAGGGAGTTGGTGTGCAGGCCGAGGGCAGTATGCAGGCAGTGGGTGGTGTGCAGGCAGGGGGTGGTGTGCAGGCAGGGGGTGGTGTGCAGGCAGAGAGCAGTATGCAGAGGGTGGTGTGCAAGTAGGGGGTGGTATGCCAGCAGGGGGTGGTATGCAAGCAGGGGGTGGTATGCAGGCAGGGAATGGTGTGCAGGCAGGGGATGGTATGCAAGCAGGGGGTGGTATGCAGGCAGGGGATGGTGTGCAGGCAGGCGGTGGTATGCAGGCAGGGGATGGTGTGCAGGCAGGGGATGGTATGCAGGCAGGGGATGGTGTGCAGGAAAGGGGTGGGATGAAGGCAGGGTGTGGTATGCATGGAGGGGGTGGTATGCAGACAGGGGGTGGTACAGTATTTAAGCAAGGGGAAGTATGTAGGCAGGAGGTTGTATGCAGGCAGGGGGTGGTATGTAGACAGGGGGTGGTATTCAGGCAGGGGGTGGTATGTAGACAGGGGGTGGTATGCAGGCAGGGGGTGGTATGCAGGCAGGGGGTGGTGTGCAGGCAGGGGATGGTGTGCAGGCAGGGGATGGTGTGCAGGCAGGGGGTGGTATGTAGGCAGGGGATGGTATGCAGCCAGAGGATGGTATGCAGGCAGGGGGTGGTATGCAGGCAGGGGGTGGTATGCAGGCAGGGGATGGTGTGCAGGCAGGGGGTGGTATGTAGGCAGGGGATGGTATGCAGCCAGAGGATGGTATGCAGGCAGGGGGTGGTATGCAGGCAGGGGGTGGTATGTAGACAGGGGGTGGTATGCAGGCAGGGGGTGGTATGCAGGCAGGAGGTGGTATGTAGGCAGGGGGTGGTATGCAGGCAGGGGGTGGTATGCAGGCAGGGGGTGGTATGCAGGTAGAAGGTGGTATGCAGGCAGGGGTGGTAAGCAGGTAGGGGGTAGTGTGCTGGCAGGATGCTGGCAGGTGGTGGTAGGCATGCAGAGGTAAGTATGCAGGCAGGGGATGGTGAGCAGGCAAGAGGTGTATTCAGGGAGTTGGTGTGCAGGCAGGGGGCAGTGTGCAGGCAGGGGGTAGTATGCAGGTAGCGGGGGTGGTTTGCTGGTAGGGGGCAGGATGCAGGCAAGTGGTGGTAGGCAGGCAGGGGTGGTGTGCAGGCAGGGGATGGTGTGCAGGCAAGAGGTGTATATAGACAGGGGGTCATGTGCAGGCAGGTGGTGGTAGGCAGAAAGAGTTGGTATGAAGGCAGGAGGTGGTATGCAAGGGGCAGTTTGCAGGCAGAGGGTGGTATGCAGGAAGGGGGTGGTGTGTAGGTAGGGGGTGGTGTGCAAGTAGGAGATGGTATTCAGGCAGGGGGTGGTGTGCAGGCAGGGGTGGTATACAGATAAGGGGTGGTGTGCAGGCAGGAGGTGGAAGGCAGAGAGTGGTATGCAGGGAGGAGGTGACAGGCAGGGGTAGTATGCAGGGAGGAGGTGGCAGGCAGGGGCAAGTATGCAGGGAGGAGGTGGCAGGCAGGGGTAGTATCCAGGGAGGAGGTGGCAGGCAGGGGTATTATGCAGGGAGGAGGTGGCAGGCAGGGGTAGTATGCAGGGAGGAGGTGGCAGGCAGGGGTAGTATGCAGGGAGGAGGTGGCAGGCAGGGGTATTATGCAGGGAGGAGGTGGCAGGCAGGGGTAGTATGCAGGGAGGAGGTGGCAGGCAGGGGTAGTATGCAGGGAGGAGGTAGTATGCAGGCAGGATTTGGTGAGCAGGAAGGCGGTGGTATGAAGGCATGGGATAGCAGGTGTGACAAGAGAGTTGCAGGAACACAGGATAACACAGAATTCCACAAAGAAAACTGAAATTCAGGATTGTAGAATGGAATTGTAAATCGAATGTGGTTCTGTAGCAGGTGCAGGGTGTGGGTGGGTCTATGAAAGGCCGGACTGTAGCAGGTGCAGGGTGAGTGGGTGGGTCTATGGAAGGCCGGACTGTAGCAGGTGCAGGGTGAGTGGGTGGGTCTATGGAAGTCCGGACTGTAGCAGGTGCAGGGTGAGTGGGTGTGTGGCAGGTGCAGGGTGTGGGTGGGTCTGTGGAAGGCCGGACTGTGGCAGGTGCAGGGGGTGGGTCTATAAAAGGCTGGACTGTAGCAGGTACAGGGTGGGTAGGTCTGTGGCAGGTGCAGAGTGTGTGTGGGCCTATGGAAGGCTGGACTGTAGCAGGTGCAGGGTGTGGGTGGGTATATGTAAGGCCGGACTGTAGCAGGTGCAGGGTGGGTGGATGTGTGGCAGGTGCAGGGTGTGGTTGGGTCTATGGAAGGCCGGAATGTAGCAGGTGCAGGGTGTGTGGGTGTGTGGCAGGTGCAGAGTGTGTGTTGGTCTATGGAAGGCCGGACTGTAGCAGGTGCAAGGTGGGTGGGTGGGTGGCAGGTGCAGTGTGTGTTAGTCTATGGAAGGCTGGACTGTAGTAAGTGCAGGGTGGGTGGGTGTGTGGCAGGTGCAGGGTGTGGGTGGGTCTATGGAAGGCCGGACTGTAGCAGGTGAAGGGTGAGTGGGTGTGTGGCAGGTGCAGGGTGTGGGTGGGTCTATGGAAGGCCGGACTGTAGGAGGTGCAGGGTGTGGGTGGGTCTATGGAAGGCCGGACTGTAGCAGGTGAAGGGTGAGTGGGTGTGTGGCAGGTGCAGGGTGTGGGTGGGTCTATGGAAGGCCGGACTGTAACAGGTGCAGGGTGGGTGGGTGTGTGGCAGGTGCAGGGTGTGGTTGGGTCTATGGAAGGCCGGAATGTAGCAGGTGCAGGGTGTGTGGGTGTGTGGCAGGTGCAGAGTGTGTGTTGGTCTATGGAAGGCCGGACTGTAGCAAGTGAAGGGTGGGTGGGTGTGTGGCAGGTGCAGGGTGTGGGTGGGTCTATGGAAGGCCGGACTGTAGCAGGTGCAGGGTGTGGGTGGGTCTATGGAAGGCCGGACTGTAGCAGGTGAAGGGTGAGTGGGTGTGTGGCAGGTGCAGGGTGTGGGTGGGTCTATGGAAGGCCGGACTGTAGCAGGTGCAGGGTGTGGGTGGGTCTATGGAAGGCCGGACTGTAGCAGGTGAAGGGTGAGTGGGTGTGTGGCAGGTGCAGGGTGTGGGTGGGTCTATGGAAGGCCGGACTGTAGCAGGTGCAGGGTGGGTGGGTGGGTGGCAGGTGCAGGGTGTGGGTGGGTCTATGGAAGGCCGGACTGTAGCAGGTGCAGAGTGTGTGGGTGGGTGTGTAACAGGTGCAGAGTGTGTGTGGTTCTGTGGCCAAGGAATGTCTTCACCTGTCAACAAATTAAACTGTGTGTCAGCTGCGGGCCGCGGGGGACAGGGAGAGTACATACTCATGTTATTTGTCATCAATCATGTCAGCCAGCCATAACCCCCATGAAAGTGAGCATGTAAACCCCATAGCAATGAACATGTAACCCCCATGGCTATGAGCATGTAAACCCCATGGTGATGAGCATGTAACCCCCATGGCTATGAGCTTGTAACCCCCATGGCTATGAGCTTGTAACCCCCATGGTTATGAGCATGTAACCCCCATGGCTATGAGCTTGTAACCCCCATGGTGATGAGCATGTAACCCCCATGGTAATGAGAATGTAACCCCCATGGTGATGAGCATGTAACCCCCATGGTGATTAGCACGTAACCCCCATGGCTATGAGCTTGTAACCCCCATGGTGATGAGCATGCAACCCCCATGGTGATAAGCATGTAACCCCCATGGAAACAAGCATGTGGGACAGTAAGTAAGTGCATGGGGCATTATGCTTTGATGCTGTACTGCAGGGGGCATTATGCTTTGACGCGGTACTACAGGGGGCATTATGCTTTGACGCGGTACTGCAGGGGGCATTATGCTTTGACGCTGTACTGCAGGGGGCATTATGCTTTGACGCGGTACTACAGGGGGCATTATGCTTTGATGCGGTACTACAGGGGGCATTATGCTTTGATGCCGTACTGCAGGGGGCATTATGCTTTGACGCTGTACTGCAGGGGGCATTATGCTTTGATGCTGTACTGCAGGGGGCATTATACTTTGACACTGTACTGCAGGGGGCATTATGCTTTGACACTGTACTGCAGGGGGCATTATGCTTTGACGCGATACTACAGGGGGCATTATGCTTTGATGCTGTACTGCAGGGGGCATTATGCTTTGATGCTGTACTGCAGGGGGCATTATGCTTTGACGCGGTACTACAGGGGGCATTATGCTTTGACACTGTACTGCAGGGGGCTTTATGTTTTGACGCGGCAATGCAGGGGGCATTATGCTTTGATACTGTACTGCAGGGGGCTTTATGCATTGACGCAGTACTACAGGGGGCATTATGCTTTGACGCGGTACTGCAGGGGGCATTATGCTTTGACGCTGTACTGCAGGGGGCATTATGCTTTGATGCTGTACTGCAGGGGGCCTTATGCTTTGACGTGGTACTGCAGGGGCATTATGCTTTGATGCCGTACTGCAGGGGGCATTATGCTTTGACGCTGTGCTGCAGGGGGCATTATGCTTTGACGCTGTACTGCAGGGGGCATTATACTTTGACACTGTACTGCAGGGGGCATTATGCTTTGACGCGGTACTGCTGGGGGCATTATGCTTTGATGCGGTACTACAGGGGGCATTATGCTTTGATGCTGTACTGCAGGGGGCATTATGCTTTGACGCGGTACTACAGGGGGCATTATGCTTTGATGCTGTACTGCAGGGGGCATTATGCTTTGACGTGGTTTTACAGGGGTCATTATGCTTTGATGCTGTACTGCAGGGGGCATTATGGTTTGAAGCTGTACTGCAGGGGGCATTATGCTTTGATGCCGCACTGCAGGGGGCATTATGCTTTGATGCTGTACTGCAGGGGGTAGTATGCTTTGACGCGGTACTGCAGAGGGCATTATGCTTTGACGCTGTACTGCAGCAGGCATTATGCTTTGACGCGGTACTGCAGGGGGCATTATGCTTTGATGCCGTACTGCAGGGGGCATTATGCTTTGACGCTGTACTGCAGGGGGCATTATGCTTTGATGCTGTACTGCAGGGGGCATTATGCTTTGACTCCGCACTGCAGGGGGCATTATGCTTTGACGCGGTACTGCAGGGTGCATTATGCTTTGACGCGGTACTGCAGGGTGCATTATGCTTTGACATGGTACTGCAGGGGGCATTATGCTTTGACGCCCTACTGTAGGGGGCATTATGCTTTGACGCCCTACTGCAGAGGGCATTATGCTTTGACGCCATACTGCAGGGGGCATTATGCTTTGATGCTGTACTGCAGGGGGCATTATGCTTTGACGCCGTACTGCAGGGGGCATTATGCTTTGATGCCGCACTGCATGGGGCATTATGCTTTGATGCTGTACTGCAGGGTGCATTATGCTTTGACGCGGTACTGCAGGGTGCATAATGCTTTGACCCTGTACTGCAGGGTGCATTATGCTTTGACGCTGTACTGCAGCAGGCATTATGCTTTGACACTGTACTGCAGGGGGCATTATGCTTTGACGCGGTACTGCAGGGGGCATTATGCTTTGATGCCGTACTGCAGGGGGCATTATGCTTTGACGCTGTACTGCAGGGGGCATTATGCTTTGATGCTGTACTGCAGGGGGCATTATGCTTTGACTCCGCACTGCAGGGGGCATTATGCTTTGACGCGGTACTGCAGGGTGCATTATGCTTTGACGCGGTACTGCAGGGTGCATTATGCTTTGACATGGTACTGCAGGGGGCATTATGCTTTGACGCTGTACTGCAGGGTGCATTATGCTTTGACGCCCTACTGTAGGGGGCATTATGCTTTGACGCCCTACTGCAGAGGGCATTATGCTTTGACGCCATACTGCAGGGGGCATTATGCTTTGATGCTGTACTGCAGGGGGCATTATGCTTTGACGCCGTACTGCAGGGGGCATTATGCTTTGATGCCGCACTGCATGGGGCATTATGCTTTGATGCTGTACTGCAGGGTGCATTATGCTTTGACGCGGTACTGCAGGGTGCATTATGCTTTGACCCTGTACTGCAGGGTGCATTATGCTTTGACGCTATACTGCAGGGGGCATTATGCTTTGATGCTGTACCACAGGGGGCATTATGCTTTGATGCTGTACCACAGGGGGCATTATGCTTTGACACTGTACTGCAGGGGGCATTATGCGTTTAAGCGACACTAAAATTCCATGGGTGTAGGACATAAAAAGGTGTCAGCCGGTGTCGGGCTATACAGGTCTTGGCCAGAGTAAGTGCTATAATAACAAACAGTCTTAGATGTTTTTCCATCGCTCCCTTCTTTATATTAGACAGTGCGCAAGCGGATGGTGTGCAACTTTCCCTAGGGACTCCTCTATCAACCACAGGACCAGAGCAAATGCCAAAATGTGCCTGTATTGTTTGTACACTTGGGGCAATTAGCACTATCTCCCCCACCAATTCTATATAATAATTCTGATGTCTTATACGTTCTGTGCACTATAAACAGCCAACCGTACATTTGCAAGAGTCTCCTGCCATTTCTGTTCGGAGATAGGACCTAGGTCTATCTCCCATTTAGACTTTAGTTTCATCAGATCATCCCTATGGATTTCTTGACCAAGGGCCCGATACATATAGGATACCTGGTGACTCCCTGGGCATCTCTTCAGCAGTTTTTTAGTTGCCGCATGTTCTAATTTCGGGCTAACCCTCCCAAATTGAGTATTACAGGCATGGTGCAACTGCATATAGCTGAACAGGTATTTATTGGGGAGAGAAAATTCGAGCTTAAGGGACTGGAATGACCTTAACTCCTCGTTCTCATATAATTGTCCCAAGGCTTTGACTCCTTTTGGTCCCCATATCTTCCCTACTTGTAATTTCCCTAGTTCTGTTAATGCTCTGGCACCATCCAGGGGCGTTTCAGGGTCTATTCCCTGGCTTCCCAGTAGTCCCTCCACCTGTTTCCACACTAGACTCATTTGTCTAATAATTGGTGGCCATTTCCGTCTCGTATTGACACTCAGTAGCATCTCTAAGGGTGTATGCCCAGAGGTTAAAATCCTTACTATCTCTCGAAAACCATCCTCTTCTGTCCCGCTTTGGATCAGTATTTTTAGATGTGCCAGTTGTGTGGCTAGGTAGTACAGCCAGAGGTTCAGCAGTGCTAGTCCTCCCTCCCCTTTTGGCCGAGTTAAGGTTTCTAATTTTAATCTTGGTCTTTTATTAGACCAAATTAAAGATGATATTAATCTTTCTATCTGGCGGAAAATCCGTCTTGGGAGATAAAGTAAAAGTCAACCTAAGAGGGGAGGGAGGGGGGAGGAGGGATAGAAGTTAGTTATAAATGTTATGGTAAGATGTAATGTAAAGAATACCGGAACGCATGCCAAAAACTCTGGAATGATGTAAAATCGACTGGAACTAGTCAAGAAAGTAAAATTTCCCTATGGGAGGATACAAGCGGAATAAGTGTAAATCGAGGGGCGAACCCCACGGTTCCCGAAGAGGGGGGAACGAAATAGAGGGAATAATGAAATTTAAAGAAATAGACACTTGAACCTCACACACACTAGAAGAAGATAAAACAAAAGGTTAGAGCACATAGAAAGTATATATAAAAGGTCCAAGAATAGAATAAATAGGACGTAATAGAGGGAATAATGAAATTTAAAGAAACAGGCACTTGAATCTCACATACACTAGAATAAGATAAAACAAAAGTTGAAGCACATAGAAATTATGCTAAGAATAGAATAAATAAGCTTTTAGAAGATCACATACATGAGAATTAGATGAAAGGAGGTGAGAGTACACAGGTAGTAGGTATGTAGATATAGTTAAATCCCAAATAGAGAGAGTGAAGGGATGAACACTGAAGAAACAAAACACTAACCACGGAAAGTATATAGTAAGGATGACATAAGTAAGGACTAAATAAGGCACGAATAAACAATAAATAAAACTAAATAAACCATAAAGATGCGGGAGGGGTGGAGTTCGCCCCCCTGATGTAAAAATCATCTGTAAATCAACAGTATAAAAAGGATGGTTCTTGTCTGGGGAAATTGAAGGGTATTGTATGTAAGGTATTCTTGTTTTTTAAATATACGTTTTTTATGTGTAAAGAAAAGAAAAATGAAAATAAAGTTGAAATTTAAAAAAAAAAATAAGAATTACAGTGCATGGCATAATGCAGAGGCGGATTGGCCCACCGGGAAACTGGGCAATTCCCCAGTGGGCCGGTCCAGATTCCCTGCCGACCGTGCTTCCGGGGCTGGTGTCATCCTAGACGCAAGCGGCCGCAGCCTGGTCACAAACGGCAGCATAGCCCAAAACAAATATGGCCACCGCATATTTGCATATATTATATGCACATATGCGGCAGACATATTTGTTTTGGGCTATGCTGCACTGTATGCTGTGACCAGGCTGTGGGCACTGGTCGCTCTCAGGAGACGTCGCCACCGAGCGGACCGAAGCGTGACGGTGTGGCGGACGAAGTAAGTAGTGTCGCCCCCGGGCTGTAGTGTCAGACACACACACCCCGGTCCCTGGCTTGAATTCATCCCCAATCCGCCCCTGGCATAATTTGTCATTGGAATTACTGTGTGCGGCATAATATGTAATGGGAATTGTGATGTGTGGTATATGTAATTGGCATTATGTTGCATCTCTTATATATTTGGCTACATCTGTCACTCAAAGTGTGTCTGAAGCTGTAACGCTGGGTGGAGCCTCTGACTCACATGACTGACTCACACGACAGAGAACCAGCCCAGTGAGCCCACAGTGCCAGACACCCTCTGCCTCTCCATGTTACACAGCAAAGACACAGCTACTCACCAGACACACCAGGTGAGCTCCCCACACCTCCATACCTCCCAACATGACCCTCTCCAGGAGGGACAGAATGCTCTGTTTGTGGACTTCCATCTTAATTTATGATTGTCATCACCTGTTTTATCAGGGTAATTGATAAGAAAGGTGTTTAAGCACAGGTGATGGTAATTCATAAATTAAGAAGAAAGTCCAGAAACAGAGCAATGTGTCCTCCCCCATCCCATTCACGGCAACCCCACGATTAAATGGCACATGCAAAACACTGACACGGCTATGGTCGACAATGAAAAAGGTTGACATGAGTTTTTGAAGATTTATTTTTTACTTTTTCAATGTTTTCATATTCATTCTCATGTGTCGACATGGTCACCAATGAAGTGCCACACTTATGTCAACATTTACATGTGTTGACCTTTCTGTGTTCATGTGTTGACCTTTCCCGCGATTCATAGCACACCCCCTCAATTCGCGGCTACTCCCGTGATTTGCGGCCCCACCCCGTGACACACACCCTCCTGCGTTTCGTGGCACCCCGCGACCCCCCCTCCCATGATTTTTGCCAACCCCCCAGGACCCCCTTCCTCGCGGTACCCCCCACCCCCCGCGACCCCCCCTACCGCGATTCTCCCCTGTCATTGCGGCAACCCCCCGCCCCTGCGACCCACCCTCCCATGATTCACTGCAACCCCCCGCGTCCCCCCTCCCGCGATTCGCGGCGCCCACACTTCCCCCCCACCACGACCCCCCCTCCCGCAATTCACGGCATCCACCCACGACCCCTCCTCCCGTGATTCGCGGACACACCTCACCTCCTCCCTCCCCCCCACCCCCGCTCGCGATTCACGGCAACCCCAGGATTAAATGGCACATGCAAAACACCGACACGGCTATGGTCGACAATGAAAAAGGTTGACATGAGTTTTTGCAGATTTATTTTTCTTTTTTGAATGTTTTCATATTCATTCTCATATGTCGACATGGACACCAATGAAGTGCCACACTTATGTCAACATTTACATGTGTTGACCTTTCTGTGTTGATTTTTTCTTGTAGCAATTTTTTTACAGTGACAACTATGTGCACGTCAACCTACACATCATCAACCAATTCTTTGTATAATATATAACACCTGTTCTGTTTTACTGTAGGTGTTTTAAGTCAGATCTTTTACTGCTACTATTACTGTTTATGTAAATGCATTCTGAATGACAGCAACATCCTACCCTCCTTTTACAAGAATATATAACCAACTAGGTGATTTATCGCGCCCCGTGCCCCCCCCTCCCGCAATTCACGGACCCCCCGCGCAGCCCCCCCCACGATTCACGCCCCCTCCCACGATTCACGTCACCCCCCACACCCCCCCTCCCGCAACCCCCACCTCCCGCAATTCACGCCCCCTCCCACGCTTTGCGGACCCCCGCCCTCTCCCGCGATTCGCGGACACCTGCGCCCCCTCCCTTCCTTGATTCACGGCACCCCCCACACCCCTCCCACAATTCATGGCACCCCTAAGCCCCTCTTTAGTCCCCCGTATACTCACACACCCCTATCACTACCCAGCTTCCTGCTCTCCTGAACCGTAACTTCCACCACTGGGGAGTCGCTGACGCTGTTTTGGCCACATGCCCCTATCATGCCTCATAGCCCAGCCTCCTGCTCTCATGTACCCTAACTTCCACCCAGTAGGAGGAGACACTGACTCAGGGCCACCATCCTGTACTCCTGTACTGCCACACTGGACCCTCACCCACTGGCAGAAGCTGCACAGTATCTCCCACCCTCCTCTTTAGTCCCCCTTATTCCCACACACCCCTATCACTACCCAGCCTCCTGTTTTCCTGTGTCGTGACCTCCGCCAGTGGGGAGCCGCTGACTCAAAAACACCCTACTATACTATTGCACACACACACACCTAAACAACATGCACACACAGCCCCCCCCCCCCCACAAATGTCACTGTACCATCCACACTATCAATGTACATCTTACTCTGTAACCGCTTTTTAATTAAACAAAACAATACACACCCCCTTCCAAATCATATGCTCTCTATTTAATACATTTCACCTATAACTCAAGTTGCAATACAGGCCATCTTTCTCATATACAAATGTTCACAAATTAAGGGGGTGCAGCCCCTTACGACGGTGTGAAGAGCGCCCGTAGGGCGCGATGAATCACCTAGTTATATAATATGCAATGGGAATTACAGCGTGTGGTGTAATATGTAATGGGCATTACATAGTATAGTATTATATGTAATGGGCATTACCATGTGTGGCATAATGTGTCATGGGTATTATAGTATGTGGCATATTGTGTTATGGGTTATACAGTGTGTGGCATAATGTGTCATGGGCATTACAGTGTGTGTCATAATGTTTAAGGGGCATTACAGTGTGAGGCATAATGTGACCAAATCTCTATTGTTGTGTAGCCACTCCCCAAGCTGTGTGTGACCACACCATTAACCACGACCAATATTGGTTCCATGTAAGAAAAAAATCTACTTGCACCACTGCTTACAAACCAGTGCCTCACTAGCCACTGATCTCACCGCATGTCACTGGTAGCAGGTGCAGGGTGCATATGGGTCTGTGGCAGGTGCAGGGTGTGGGTGGGTCTGTGGCAGGTGCAGGGTGTGGGTGGGTCTGTGGAAGACGGGACTGTAGCAGGTGCAGGGTGCATGTGAGTTTGTGACATTGGTGCAATTCCCTGGAATTGCAAGATACATTGTCCATCTTGTCTGGAGCTAGGAGTAGGAAAAAGACAGCAAACTGGTTAAAAAATTACACATTTATTCATTAAAACCAGAAAGAATTCTTCCAATCTCCTTTTAATTCTCCTGTAAAGCCCCATCTAATTGCCCCCCGACACCTGCCCTGCGTGACCCCACCAATTTATGTGTAAGAGAAGGGAGTAGTACAGACAGATATCTCTGGGGGCTGGTGCGGAGATCAATCTATCTGCGTTGTGTGAAGTGGGAAGGACACCTTGAAAAGTTCTATTTTTTTGCTGGAAACAATAAAAAGCTGGAGAATTCTTGTGTCTGTTCTGACGGGAAACCTGTCTACTTCCAACACCAACACAAAATGTTACTGGTGCTCCCGCCGTATACAGGTCATCACATTCATTTACCCCTGAGCATGTTGTGTTTGAGGGAGAGTGTGGCCCTGGTCTCTGGGGAGCCATCTGTGAGGTCATCTCTGTACTCCGATAACAAACATGGCAGGTGGATGCTAACCTCTTACCACAGTGGCCTTCACCCAAATGCACTTGTCTGAGCCACTTATCCAGCTGCCACTTTGCTCAGAGATCCAGAAATTGGTACACCTGGCCCAGGAAATCACACACCTGGTCCGGAGATCCCACAGATGGTCCAGGAGATCCCACACATAGTCCGGGAGATCGGACACCTGGTCCGGGAGATAGGACACCTGGTCCGGGAGATAGGACACCTGGTCCCTGAGATCGGACACCTGGCCCCAGAGACTCGACACCTGGTCCCGGAGATCCCACACATGGTCTTTCACCCCCCACATTCGTGCTCTCTCACAGTCTTGCCGCTTTCACCTACGCAACATCTCACGCATCAGACCATTCCTCTCCACTGACGCGACCAAAATTCTCATTCACTCTCTTGTCATCTCCCGCCTTGACTACTGCAACATCCTTCTCTCTGGGCTACCTCTCACCCGCCTCGCACCTCTCCAATCCATTCTTAACGCTGCTGCTAGGCTCATCTTCCTCTCCCGCCGCTCTACCTCCGCCTCCCCCCTCTGTCTATCTCTCACTTATCCAGCTGCCACTTTGCTCAGAGATCCAGAAATTGGTACACCTGGCCCAGGAAATCACACACCTGGTCCGGAGATCCCACAGATGGTCCAGGAGATCCCACACATAGTCCGGGAGATCGGACACCTGGTCCAGAAGATCCCACACATGGTCCGGGAGATCGGACACCTGCTCCGGGAAATCGGACACCTGGCCCAGGAGATCGGACACCTGGTCCAGGAGATCGGACACCTGGCCACGGAGATCCGACACCTGGTCCCGGAGATCCTACACATGGTACAGGAGATCCCACACATGGTCCGGTAGATCGGATACCTGGTCCGGTAGATCGGACACCTGGTCCAGGAGATAGGACACCTGGTCCGGGAGATAGGACACCTGGTCCCGGAGATCCCACACATGGTCTTTCACCCCCCACATTCGTGCTCTCTCACAGTCTTGCCGCTTTCACCTACGCAACATCTCACGCATCAAACCATTGCTCTCCACTGACGCGACCAAAATTCTCAATCACTCTCTTGTCATCTCCCGCCTTGACTACTGCAACATCCTTCTCTCTGGGCTACCTCTCACCCGCCTCGCACCTCTCCAATCCATTCTTAACGCTGCTGCTAG
Source organism: Crinia signifera (assembly GCF_055691185.1). Taxonomy (NCBI): domain Eukaryota; kingdom Metazoa; phylum Chordata; class Amphibia; order Anura; family Myobatrachidae; genus Crinia; species Crinia signifera. The sequence goes on from NC_139226.1 coordinate 954,118, forward strand.
GCTCATCTTCCTCTCCCGCCGCTCTACCTCCGCCTCCCCCCTCTGTCTATCTCTTCACTGGCTCCCCATTCCTTTCCGAGTTCTCTTTAAACTCCTCACCACCACCTACAAGGCTCTCTCCTCCTCCACCCCTCCTTACCTCTCTTCACTGATCTCTATCCACACTCCCTCCCGTCCTCTTCGCTCCATCACTGACCGCCGACTGACCTCTCACCTAATCACCTCCTCCCACTCCCGTGTCCAAGACTTCTCTCGCGCTGCCCCCCTGCACTGGAACAACCTCCCGCCACCCATCAGGCTTTCTGATTCCCTTACCTCCTTCAAGTGCTCCCTCAAAACCCACTTTTTTCGACTAGCCTATCCCTCCTCCTAACCTCTTTTGATCCTCCTATCCTGCCTCCGTTCCTACTTATCCTATTGTTTTTCGTTCGTCCACCCACCTATTTTTAGTATGTTAACTCTTATGAGCAGGGCCCTCCTTCCTCACGTACTCACCCTACCTCTTTACCTCACCTGTGCTCCTGTCCTGTTCTTCCCTTCCTCTACTTCATCTTCAGTCTCCTCGACAATTTTGACACCTACTTCTGAACTGATGCTGATTTTAGTTCTACCAGCTATACCCCTATTTATACTGTATTTTTCAACACACCCTGTACGTTACCTCATAATTTTTTTGTTTGCTATGTACGGCGCTGCGGACACTTTGCGGCGCCTTATAAATAAACGTACTACTACTACTACTACTAGTAGATCAGATACCTGGTCCGGGAGATCGGACACCTGGTCCCGGAGATTGGACACCTGGTCCCGGAGATCCCACACATGGTCCAAGAGATCCCACACATGGTCCGGTAGATCGGACACCTGGCCCTGGAGATCCGACACATGGTCCAGGAGAACGGACATCTGGTCCGGGAGATTGGACACCGGGTCCGGGAGATCGGACACCTGGTCCCAGAGATCGGACACATGGCCCCGGAGATGTGACACCTGGTCCGAGATATCGGACACCTGGCCCCGGAGATCGGACACCTGGTCCGGGAGATCGGATATCTGGTCCGGGAGATCGGACACCTGGTCCGGGAGATGGGACGCCTGGCCCCGGACATGTGACACCTGGTCCCGGAGATCCCACACATGGTCCAGTAGATCCAACACCTGGTCTGGTAGATCAGACACCTGTTCCGGGAGATCTGACACCTTGCCTGGAGATCGGACACCTGGCCCCGGAGATCAGACACCTGATTCCTGAGAATGCACACCTGGGTCCTTATTCTGGTTCACTCTTAGAGGCAAATTCCTTCTTAATTGGACAAAACCATGTGCGCAGCGGGGGGGGGGGGCAGATGTAAAATGAGCAGAGAGAGAGTTAGATTTGGGTGAGTTATTTTGTTTCTGTGCAGGGAAAATACTGGCTGCTTTATTTCTACATTGCAATATAGATCTCACTTTGTGGAAAAATCCCACCCATCTGCCCCCCGCAGTGCACATGGGTTTGTCCATTTGAGAAGGAATTTGCCTCTAAGAGTGAACCAGAATAAGGCCCTTGGTCCGGTAGATCACACACCTTGTGCGGGAGATCACACACCAGGTCCCAGGTCCCAGAGATCGGACACATAGCGGATGTGCTGCTGTCCATAGTACGCCGACACAGGCCTGGGTGGGAGTTCCAGTAACTTATGTGATATTAGCAGGGGCTGGCTGGCAACTTTTAGACTGGGGGGCAAGTCCAGAGCACTGGCCCATAAGTAACAGCGTATCGTTAAATGGAGGTTTTTTGTATATGTATTAATAAAAAAAAATAATAATAATATGCTCCCCTGTATAATATCAGGAGCCCCACAGGATGCTCCCCCTGGCTAGTTATGCCAGAACCAGTGGCATTACTAGCCACTTTGGTACCCTGTGGCAGAAAGGAAATTGGTGCTTGCCCCACCATCACACTAAAAATAGGAGAGTGCGCGCCGAAGGCGCGTGGCAAAATGTAGGAGCGATACTTCATGGGGAAGAGGCGTGGCCCTATAAAAGTACTAATAACATCGTAATGCCCATAACACATTATACCACACACAGTAATGCCCATTATGTATTATGCCACACAGCGTAATGCCCCTTACACAATATACCGCACATCATAATGCCCATATGATATTACGACACACATTATGCTCCACGCAATGCCCCGAGTACACCTGCATATGACTACATAATGGCCCAGGGTTACCGACAGTAGTAGCGCTGTATGTATGTATATATATATATATATATATATATATATATATAAATATATATATATCGCACACAGTTTCCGACAGTAGCAGCGCAACTTATATTGTACATAACGTCCACATCAGTTGCCGACAGTAGTAGTATCACAACTTATACATAATGCCCACACCAGTTGCTGACAGTAGTAGCACTGCTTATACGTAACACCCACACCAGTTGCCGACAATAGTAGCGTTGCCTATACATAACAACCGCACCAGTTTCTGACAGTAGTAGTGCTGCTTATACGTAACACCCACACCCACACCAGACGCAACAGCAGTAGTGCTGCCTATACATATGCCCCCACCAGTTGCCGACACTAGTAACGCTGCCTGTACATATGTCCACACCAGTTGCCGACACTAGTAATGCTGCCTGTACATATGTCCACACCAGTTGCCGACACTAGTAGCACTGATTATACATATGCCCACACCAGTTGCCGACACTAGTAAAGCTGCCTGTACATATGCCCACACCAGTTGACGACACTAGTATCGCTGATTATACATATGCCCACACCAGTTGCAGACGCTAGTAGCGCTGCCTGTACATATGCCCACACCAGTTGACGACGCTAGTAGCGCTGCTTGTACATATATCCACACCAGTTGCCGACACTAGTAGCGCTGATTATACATATGTCCACACCAATTGCCGACACTAGTAGCGCTGCCTGTACATATGCCCACACCAGTTGCCGACACTAGTAGCGCTGATTATACATATGCCCACACCAGTTGCCGACACTAGTAGCGCTGCTTGTACAAATGCCCACACCAGTTGCCGACACTAGTAGCGCTGCTTGCACAAATGCCCACACCAGTTGCCGACACTAGTAACGCTGCCTGTACATATGTCCACACCAGTTGCCGACACTAGTAGCGCTGATTATACATATGCCACACCAGTTGCCGACGCTAGTAGCGCTGCATGTACATATGCCCACGCCAGTTGCTGACACTAGTAGCGCTGCTTGTACACATGCCCACACCAGTTGCCGACACTAGTAGCGCTGATTATACATATGCTCACACTAGTTGCCGACACTAGTAATGCTGCCTGTACATATGTCCACACCAATTGCTGACACTAGTAGCGCTGCTTATACACATGCCCACACCAGTTAAAGTACACTCACATTTTACTTAACTGGTTCAGGGCACTTCAGGCTGGCAGCTCTTCATCTCCTTCACAGTCGTGTAGCTCCGCCCCCTCCGGACATTAGCTCCGCCCCTTTTTCGATCCTTACAGGGACGCTGACCAGGAGCAGGGAGGAATCCTCTGTGCTGTCCATGCTGCTGCCTGTAATGCAGTGTGATACAGGCGCAGCAGCTGCTGGCAGCCACAGAGGTCTGAGCTCCTCAGAGAGTGCACAGCCACTCTCTGTAGCGGCCTCCTGCACTAGACGTCCTCAGTGCAGGAGGCCGGCGGCCATGTTTCCGAAGACCAGTCGGAGACTGGTTAGCCGTGGCTGCAGCAGCAGCCTCAGAAACAAACAGGCGGCCCGCACACAATAGATTGAGCGGCCTGGGGGGCACATGGCACCCTGCCCCCCGGCCCAGCCCGCCCCTGGATATTAGGGTTTGGTACATTTGTACTGATCGTAGTACAAATTTGTTCTCAAAATGGGCAACACCATGTGCACTGAACTCTCTCTGCACATGTTACATCTGCCCCACCTGCAGTGCACATGGTTTTGCCCATTTTGAGAACAAATTTGTACTGAGCTTAGATCTGAAAAATGGCCATTGTGTGAATAGCGTGTTAATAAGAATCAGGCAGGGCTGTAATGGTGTGCACACACAGTCGTTTAGGCTTGCTATTGATCCTGATGCGATTAGATCACATTGGGATCGAATTGCGCGGCAAGCCACCAAACATGCATGCTTGCTGAGCGACCATATTGCCAGCGATTGGAGTGTGCACCAGCAATAAATCGCCGGGTGCGCACTCCCGTTTTCAGTCCCCTAATGGTCGCTGGTCGGAGGAGCATGCTCCTCCGACCAGCGACATCCCCTGCCTCTTCTCCCAGCAGTGTGACATTTTCATCAGCAACCATCTCTGCCAGCGATCATATTGCTCCGTGTGTACACAGCTTTACTCAACGCTGCGAGCAGGGGAATGATTTTCCCCATGTGTGCATGGCTGCCAATGTGTGCACAGGGGGATCGGAGGGGAGTGGGGGGCATCTGTTTGTTGGGGCTGCAGCTGTCAAACACTCAGGTCTGAACAGGGCCCCTTGGTCTTCTGCATCACTCTGTGAGTGACCCCCGACATGTGTAAACCCACCCTTGTGTAAGGTAATCCCCCTAAAGACTGCTGCTGGGAGAACTACATCACCCAGCAGCTCTTGCATATGCCCAGGATTTGGAGCCCCAGTGGCCCGTGACTCCCCTGGTTAGTTGACAATATGTTGAGGCTCTCCATGAATTTTGGTTCCTTCGGCCTCCATTAGTTTGGGATTCTCTTAGCATAAATTATTTAGAGTCTCCTGGGTGTCACTAGCTTGGGCCTCCTCTTGGTGTCCATAGGATGGGTTCTGATGGGTGGCTGTCAGTAGGTGGATGTCAGTAAGTTGGGGCTCCTGGTCATCAGTAGGTTGGGACTCCTCTGGGCATCAGAAGGCTGGGTTCCCCTGTATTTCAGTAGGCTGGGTTCCCCTGGATATCAGTAGGTTGAGACTCCTCTGGGCATCAGTAGGCTGGGTTCTCCTGGATGTCAGTAGGTTGAGACTCCTCTGGGGATCAGTAGGCTGGGTTCTCCTGGATGTCAGTAGGTTGAGACTCCTCTGGGCATCAGTAGGCTGGGTTCCCCTGGATATCAGTAGGTTGAGACTCCTCTGGGCATCAGTAGGCTGGGTTCTCCTGGATGTCAGTAGGTTGAGACTCCTCTGGGGATCAGTAGGCTGGGTTCTCCTGGATGTCAGTAGGTTGAGACTCCTCTGGGCATCAGTAGGCTGGGTTCCCCTGGATATCAGTAGGTTGAGACTCCTCTGGGCATCAGTAGGCTGGGTTCTCCTGGATGTCAGTAGGTTGGGGCTCCTCTTGGCATCAGTAGGCTGGGTTCCCTGGATGTCCGTAGGCTGGGTTTCCCTGGATATCAGTAGGTTGGAGCTCCTCTGGGCATCAGTAGGCTGGGTTCCCCTGAATATCAGAAAGGTTGGGGCTCTTCTGGGCATCAGTAGGCTGGGTTCCTCTGGATGTCAGTAGGTTGGGGCTCCTCTGGACATCAATAGGTTGGGGCTTCTCTGTACACGGATATAAAAAAAAAGTGTTGTTAGTGTCCTAAAAAATGCTGCTGTACCGACTGTCCACTTAACCACGGATATGTGGACAAGCAGAACCGGGCAAACCAAAGACTACATGACTGCGACTGCCCACTGGGTAGATGTATTGCCTTCAGCAGCAGCACCAACAGCAGAAGCAGTAACATCATCTCCGATTGTCATTCGGAGGCAGGCTACTCGGGTGCCGGACGGGTTCCCGACAGTCAGGATCCCGACAGTTGTTTACAGCCGGGTGCCCGACGACAATCCGCTATTTTCCCTCGTGGGGGTCCACGACCCCCATAGAGGGAGAATAGAATAGGTGCCCGCAGCGTGGTGAGCTTGGCGAGCCTGCAAGGGGCTTTTTTGCGCTCGCCATGCTGTCTGACTCTGGGCAGTCGGGATCCCGACGTCTGGATAATGACTGTCGCGTCGGGATAATGACTGTCGCGTCGGGATAATGACTGTCGGGATCCCGACTGTCAGAGTCCCGTACCACACCCGGCTACTCTGTATCACCGGTTTCAGTAAGAGACATACTGCTGAAAACCTCCTTGAAAAACTAAAGCAAGTCATCCCGCAATGGCTTACCCCACTTGGACTCTCCCTGGGATTTGTGGTATCCGAAAATGCCACAAATATTGTATGTGCATTACATCTGGGCAAATTCCAACATGTCCCATGTTTTGCTCACACAATAAATTTGGTGGTGCAACATTTCTTGAAAAATGACAGGTTCAAGAGATGTTGGCAGTTGTCTGAAAAATTTGTCAGCATTTTCACCATTCTGCAAGTGCGTGCAGGAGATAAAAGCACTTGCAAAACAATGCTTCAGCGGATGGAGGAGTAGCAAAAGGCCATCCAAGGCTACACCTCGACCTATGACATAGAGAGAGGAACGGGAATGCACCTGAGTCAAGCTCAGTGGAGAATTATTTCCATGCAAGATCCTGAAGCCCTTTGAGGTTGCCACACGTGAAGTTAGTTCTGACATATGACAGATAGAAGTGCTGAAGCTGCTACCATCATCATGACAAGGCCGATGGTCAAAGGCCTAGAGGCCATATAAAATCAAAGCAGAAATGTCATTTTAGAATGGTCCATAAAAAAGCAATTACAGTTACCTGCGGAGAAACATAACATTGGCAATATGCCATTAACCACACGCAGTGGCAAAGAAAGGCTAAGACCTTGGCATTTGTTTAAGACTGATGGTACAGCATCTCAGAATGATGGTAGCCCTTCTGGTAGTACAATAAAAACAAAAAACTTGTTAAGAAGACAAAGGCGAGTTCACAAATGTCTCCAATCCCAGAGGTCCCAAAGGGGAGTTCACAAATGTCACCAATCCCAGAGGTTCCAAAGGGGAGTTCACAAATGTCCCCAATACCAGAGGTCACCAATCGCTGCTATCAGCGAAACGCATCGGCCCAGGCACACCACCATTTTGATCATTCTCGCTGCGTCTCCAGATACCACCCACAAGTCACCCCAAGTGCTTCTTATCACAAAAGGGACACCTATTACCCACCTCGGCCCTCCATCTCCATCCAGGCACGGCACAACACATTGGAGGAAAGCCACCTCTTTAAAGACCTGCCTCAGAGATCAAGTGGCCCGCATATCCCTTCAGATATTCCAAAAGTTGGGAGGTATGCCCCCCCCCCCCCCCCCACCACCACTACCACATATTTGGAGGAAGCATTTCAAAGGGATACCACAAAATAACTCCAAGCAAACATTTTTTGGGCCCAAAAAGTAGAACTGAGCACTCAAAAAGGTGACGTTACCAATTATTCTACCTTTCTGGACGCAGCTTTTCCAATTCCTTTCATTACAATTTTTAATCATTTTATTGTGCCCCATGTATTAATAAATGCACACTACCTTTTTACATTTTGATACTGTCATCAATTCAGCGCAACCTTTACTTTATCTCTTATATATTTGGCTACATCTGTCACTCAAAGTGTGCCTGAAGCTGTAACGCTGGGTGGAGCCTCTGACTCACATGACTGACTCACATGACAGACACACCCCCTCCTGCGATTCCTGGCACCCCACGACCCCCCCTCCCACGATTTGTGCCAACCCCCCAGGCCCCCCCTTCCTCGCGGTACCCCCCACCCCCCCTACCGCGATTCCCCCCCGTCATTGCGGCATTGCGCCCCTGCGACCCACCCTCCCACGATTCACTGCAACCCCCCGCGTCCCCCCCTCCCACGATTCGCGGCACCCACACACCCCCGCGACCCCCCCTCCCGCAATTCACGGCATCCACCCACGACCCCTCCTCCCGTGATTCGCGGACACACCTCACCTCCTTCCCCCCCCCACCCCGGCTCGCGATTCACGGCAACCCCAGGATTAAATGGCACATGCAAAACACTGACACGGCTATGGTCGACAATGAAAAAGGTTGACTTGAGTTTTTGAAGATTTATTTTTCACTTTATCAATGTTTTCATATTCATTCTCATGTGTCGACATGGACACCAATGAAGTGCCACACTTATGTCAACATTTACATGTGTTGACCTTTCTGTGTTGATTTTTTCTTGTAGCAATTTTTTTACAGTGACAACTATGTGCACGTCAACCTACACATCATCAACCAATTCTTTGTATAATATATAACACCTGTTCTGTTTTACTGTAGGTGTTTTAAGTCAGATCTTTTACTGCTACTATTACTGTTTATGTAAATGCATTACTGCTACTATTACTGTTTATGTCAATGCATTCTGAATGACAGCAACATCCTACCATCCTTCTACAAGAATATATAACCAACTAGGTGATTTATCGCGCCCCGTGCCCCCCCCCCTCCCGCAATTCACGGACCCCCCGCGCACCCCCCCCACGATTCACGCCCCCTCCCACGATTCACGTCACCCCCCGCACACACCCCCCTCCCGCAATTCGCAACCCCCCCTCCCGCAATTCACGCCCCCTCCCACGCTTTGCGGACCCCCGCCCTCTCCCACGATCTGCGGACACCTGCACCCCCTCCCTCCCTTGATTCACGGCACCCCCCACGCCCCTCCCACAATTCACGGCACCCCTAAGCCCCTCTTTAGTCCCCCGTATACTCACACACCCCTATCACTACCCAGCTTCCTGCTCTCCTGAACCGTAACTTCCACCACTGGGGAGTCGCTGACGCTGTTTTGCCCACATGCCCCTATCATGCCTCATAGCCCAGCCTCCTGCTCTCATGTACCCTAACTCCCACCCAGTAGGAGGAGACACTGACTCAGGGCCACCATCCTGTACTCCTGTAATGCCACACTGGACCCTCCCCCACTGGCAGAAGCTGCACAGTATCTCCCACCCTCCTCTTTAGTCCCCCTTATGTCCACACACCCCTATCACTACCCAGCCTCCTGTTTTCCTGTGTCGTGACCTCCGCCAGTGGGGAGCCGCTGACTCAAAAACACCCTACTATACTATTGCACACACACACACCTTAACAACATGCACACACAGCCCCCCCACACCCACAAATGTCACTGTACCATCCACACTATCAATGTACATCTTACTCTGTAACCGCTTTTTAATTAAACAAAACAATACACACCCCCTTCCACATCATATGCTCTCTATTTAACACGTTTCACCTATAACTCAAGTCGCAATACAGGCATCTTACATACAATTCTAACCATCTTTCTCATATACAAACGTTCACAAATTAAGGGGGCGCAGCCCCTTACGACGGTGTGAAGAGCGCCCGTAGGGCGCGATGAATCACCTAGTATATATATATATATATTTCTATATAGGGACTGACACTCCATTTTTTTTTTTTGCCGCTGGTTAAAGCAATACATACAGGCGCCCCAACTAGGGTTGCCACCTCACTCAATGTCGATTCCTGGAGATTTCCCCCCCTCTCAGTAATGCTCGCTCCCGGAAACAGTGGGCGTGGCCTCAAAAAGGAGTGTGGTCTATTCCAAAAGTGGGCGTGATCTCTGATATCTGAAAAATCTCAAAAAAACTTTTTGCCCATTACCCTGGCAGCTGGGAGGGGAACCTCCGTGCAAGCATTGGCCCACCGGTAAACCGGGCCGTTTCCCGGTGGGCCGGCACATTTTAGAGAAGGGGTGGCCGCCACCCTCCCTGGCTGGGTCACGGCCCACCGACCCCTTGTCACCCCCCTGTCTCTATCTCCCCAGCCACACAGGCTGCAGAATAGATGCTGTGTGCATGCGGCTATTCTGCAGCCTGAAGGGCTGGGGACATAGCCAGCAGCTCAGAGAGCCACTAGCCATGCCCCCACAGTGGTAAAAATGGGGCATGGCCTCTTTGAAATAGGACACAGCCCATGTTGCTAGGCCACGCACCCCCCCAGAAAAAAAAAACTAACCCCGGGCGTGCCTGCGGCGTGCAACAGGTCGGTCTTTGGGTGCGATGTTTGGTGGTGTGTATATGGATTTTGGAGAGACCCCCATTAGGGCTGCTTCAAGCTATTTCCCGGGCTGGTTTGAATTCCCAATCTGCCCCTGTGAATAGGTGACCGCTGTGGGCTGGTTGCCACAAGTTTCAAAATGGACAAACCCAATGCCCATCTCACCCTGCCGCGTCTATCCCTGTCTGGAGTCTTCGGCAAACAGTTCTCACTGCTTGTGCAGCTGGCGTGGTTCCTTGTACCGGCGGCCTCTGGAGGGTGCTAGGAGTTGTGCCCGGGTCTGTTAATTTTGAAACTTGTGGTAACCAGCCCACAAAGTCTTTATTGATTACACGTGCTGCTACACCGTCTGGTGTTTTATTAAATACAGTTTTACACTATGGGCGCTCCTCTGCTTTTTTCTAATAGATCTTTTAACCCCGTGAGTCTGGAGTCTCCTTTGGAGGAAACGGCAGTCCGGACTTGGACTTAGTGTCTATTTATCAAACCCCCTCCTGAAAATCCTGCATTTGCCCCATGGCCTCCTTCACCAGCATTTAAGTCCTCCTAATATACACAGTCCTGTATCGGTTGCTTCCAGCGAAGATGAATTCATTGTGTGTGAAGAGTAGGATGGGGTTGAGGAATCGAATGCTGAGGATGACATCCTGTAAAGCCAGTTTGTGCTCTGCCCATTGCCAGCTTGTTTTGTGGGGGCCCAAACAAACCAATCGCTTCAGCCCCTGTCGCTGAAGTCCCTGTTGCTGAAACGATTGGTTTGTTAAAGTGTGCATGTCCTGTATACAACATAAGGTTGGGTGGGATGGGAGGGCCCAAGGACAACGTCATCTTGCAACTCTTTGTATTTTGTGCTCTTTGGAGCATTGCTGTGTTTTTGGGTAGTTTATTATAGTGCCACCCTGTCTGCCCGTGCAGTGCCGCCCTCTGCTTCCAAGATGTGCCATGTTGGAAGTTTAAGGTCCATGTATGTGAGGGTTACGGTCATTAGGTCTACAACAACTAGGTCGACAAGCATTGGGTCGACACCACTAGGTCGACATGCAGCAAGGTCGACATGGGTTAAGGTCAACATGGGTCAAGATCGACATGGATCTAGGTCGACATGACATTAGGTTGACACAAGCATTATGTCGACATGGGCTAGGTTGATAGTCAAAAGGTCGCCATGGTTTTTCACAGTTTATTGAGCTGACATGTGCCAACATGCGGTATTTCATGCCCTACCATCCACTATGGCATGGTGGGAGAATAAAAAAGTTTGCTGAGCATAGCGAGGCACCGTGCCCGATGCGAGGGGATGCGGTGCACTTCAAACTGTGTCCATGTCGACTTTGTCGACATTCGGATAAAAAAACAGTAAAAAAACCCATGTGGACCTCTTGACTGTTGACCTAGCCCATGTCGACCTAATGATTGTGTCGACCTAATGCCTAATGTCTTGTCGACCTAGACCCATGTCGACCTAGATCCATGTCGACATTGACCCATGTCGATCTAACTGCATGTCGACCTAGTGGTGTTGATGTAATTATGCTTGTCGGGCCGACAATCCCAGCCCGTATGTGATGCCCACTGCTGTCGCTTAGCTTAGTCACCGCGATACCTCGGTACAACCTTTTGGCCTAACTGAATGAAAACAACTTTGTGAGCTGTGAAGTGACTAGAAATGAGTGGAAACTAATGTTATTGAGGTCAATTATACTTTAGGGGCAAAAACAGGCCCAAATTCTGTTATTTTAGCCATTTTCAGCATTTTTTAAAACAAAATCCAGATCCAAAACGAAAACCAAAACTACACTCGCAAGGATGGTTTTGCTTCCAGATCCAAAACATGAAAGAACTAAAAAATCAGGCGCAGATTTGAAAAAATATAGATAAATTGCTTAAGTGGATATATATCCCAATTCACTGGGGTGCTTCAAATTGGTATATATACAGTATGCAGCTCCCAACAAAGAACAACAATACTACAGAATAAACATTACTAAATGAAAGCGCATGTATACCAATATATGAAATGTATTTAAAAATATATTAAAATGACGTTTATAGGCAATCTTAGATAAAACTAATATATATAGCGTACCCTTGGGCAATGTCCATTAATTTAGGATGGTGTGCACCACAGTCTCTATTTTAAATTCTGGGACTGATGAAAGACAATAATCCTTTGTAAAGTCAGACAATACTATGATTAACGTAGAACAAGATATCTCACCACTTATTGCTCCTTAAAGTTTGGATGCTGGTTTGCGGGCATTAATGTTCTTGTAGTTCCACGCACTTGTGATGTCCATGGTGTGATCTCCCTTCATGAGATCCAAAACATGCAGGGACATCCAGATCCAACACCAAAACCCGAAAAAGTGACCGGTGCACATCCCTAATAAGCGCAGCGGGGCGATTCGGCTGGCAGACCAGTGTTACCTGCTCGCTATGCTGTGAATATACGCAGGTTAGTGGCCATGTCTGAATTGGGCCCAGAGAGCAGACATGGAGAACTCAGAAGCCCTCATCCTAGCGCATTGCTCCCGCTCCTCCCCACCGCCCAGCCAGGGTTACCGTCGCCTCCCGCTCCTGTGACACTCTGTGCTGCCTGATACTGCAATTTGCAGGGAAATTAGGAAATTAAACACCCCGACAGCTTTACTTAAGATTTAGGAGATTATTTCTACATCATTTACAATGTTCTGCTCTATTAATCCGCGCACAGACTCTGCAGGTTCCTTCTACACTTCTATCTGTACAATGCTGTAGCAGGTGGTCTACGGACAAGTGTTCAATTACACAAGTTGTGCAGCGTGAGTGTGTAACACTAATGCATCCACTGTGCCACAACTCTCTGCAGTAGAAGATAGAATAGAATTCCGTTATTTGTCTCACAATGGAGAAATTAGCAATTGTTACAGCAAGGTTCAAAGTACAGGTGGAAGTAAAATAGCATAATAATAATAATAATAATAATAATAACATAAATCTAGAATCCAATAACATGTAGGTCTACTACAGACCATGACAGTTGTACATTCTAATCGCATATAGAGATATTGGGGGAAATTTACTGAAGGAAATTTGTAAAAAAAGTAGGTGTATTTGTATCCAGGAATACACTTATTTTTGACATTTGCTATCCCGAAAATACGGCAATTCGTATTCGTATTGATAGCATATCAATACGAATTCGAATTGCCGTATTTTCAGGATAGTAAATGTCAAAAATAAGTGTATTCCTGGATACAAATAAACAAATAAATAAATTTCCCCCATAACCACAGGTACTGTATATAGCAGCGTGATGTTCCAGTACAGCCAAGGGTAACACGGTGCAGTGTCCTGTACTATAAGGTGCAGTGTCCTGTACTATAGGGTGTAGTGCCCTGTACTATAGGGTGTAGTGCCCTGTATTATAAGTTGCAGTGTCCTGTACTATAGGGTGTAGTGCCCTGTACTATAGGATGTAGTGCCCTGTATTATAAGGTGCAGTGTCCTGTACTATAGGATGCAGTGTCCTGTACTATAGGGTGTAGTGCCCTGTACTATAAGGTGCAGTGTCCTGTACTATAGGGTGTAGTGCCCTGTACTATAGGTTGTAGTGCCCTGTACTATAAGGTGCAGTGTCATGCGCTATAGGATGCAGTGCCCTGTACTATATGGTACTCTTTGTTCTGTACTATAGGATGCAGTGTCCTGTACTATAGGGTGCAGTGTCCTGTACTATAAGGTGCAGTGTCCTGTACTATAGGGTACTCTTTGTCCTGTACTATAGGATGCAGTGTCCTTTACTATAGGGTGCAGTGTCATCTACTACAGACCATGACAGTTGTACATTCTAATCGCATATAGAGATATGGGGGGAAATTTACTGAAGGAAATTTGTAAAAAAAAGTAGGTGTATTTGTATCCAGGAATACACTTATTTTTGACATTTAGGGGGAAATTTACCAATATGAAAAACCTAGTTTTTCGTATTCGTATTTTCCCTACGGTTGCATACGACTGTTTAAGTCGTATGCAAACTCGTGTTCCGGAGGATCAGTTACAAAGCAGTCAGATACGACTGCTTTGTAACCCTCCGATGGTGTAATGATTCGTATTAGCGGCCGTATATACGGCCGCTAATACGAATTATTTCTAGCAGTCTGCACGGATCAGTCAGATCCGTGCAGGCTGCAAGGTGTAAAAAAAAATAGAAAAAAATAAATAAATTTAAAAAAAAAAACAGCGTGGGGTCCCCCCCACAGCCGAAACCAGCACCAGGCTGAAGGAGCCGGGGCCGGTAATTAAAAATCAGGGAACCCGACAAATAGGGGTTCCCCGATTTTTAACAACCAGCCCCAGGCTCCAGGTCCGGGGCTGGTTCCCAAAATACGGGGGACAAAATGACTAGGGGTCCCCCGAATTTTAAGAAACAGCCCCAGGCAAAACCAGCCGGCAGGGTAATGTCACAGCCGGGGGACACTTATAATATAAGTTCCCGCGGCCAAAACATTAACCCTACCGACCAGTCAGCCTGGCCAGGGGCCCTGGGGGAGTGGGGACCCCCCCAATGAAGGGGTCCCCCCCCTCCAGGACTTACCTGACCAGGCTGAAGCCTGGTGCTGTCCTCGATGCCCCTGGGCGGTGGGCATCGAGCTGATAAATGGTGTAAAAAAATAGATAAACTATTGTTTTTTACTGTGGCACGACAAGTGCCAGCAAGCCTCCCCAGCAAGCTGGGACTTGGAGAACCACAAGTCCCAGCCTGCTGGGCATTAAAGGGCCCGCTGGCACTTGTAGTTCTACAGTTAAAAAAATAGTGCACAAAACACACTGATACACTTTTAAAATAAAACTTTATTACATACAAAGCCCACACATACTAATACTTACCTATCTTCTTTCCGTAGGTAGCCCTGATGTCCTGTGTCGGCGTCTTCTGGTCCTGTGTCGTCTTCTTCCTCCATGTCGACCGTCGCTGTCGCCGTCCGGATCCGACGAAATCCATTTGGGAAGCTGTGGAAGGAAACCATACTCACCTGTCCCAGCGCGACGTAGTCCAGGTAAGTGTCTTGGCAAAAAAACAAAACGAACAACCGAATCCAGCCGGACAAGCAGGGAGCCGCACGGTGTTTACATCGTGCGGCTCCGCCTCCCGAATGCCGCTATTGGCCGCCTTGCGGCCTAGCGGCTCCTGATTGGCAGTGTCCTGTACTATAAGGTGCAGTGTCCTGTACTATAGGGTGTAGTGCCCTGTACTATAAGTTGTAGTGTCCTGTACTATAGGGTGTAGTGCCCTGTACTATAGGATGTAGTGCCCTGTACTATAGGATGTAGTGCCCTGTATTATAAGGTGCAGTGTCCTGTACTATAGGATGCAGTGTCCTGTACTATAGGGTGTAGTGCCCTGTACTATAAGGTGCAGTGTCCTGTACTATAGGGTGTAGTGCCCTGTACTATAGGGTGTAGTGCCCTGTACTATAAGGTGCAGTGTCCTGTACTATAGGGTGTAGTGCCCTGTACTATATGGTACTCTTTGTTCTGTACTATAGGATGCAGTGTCCTGTACTATAGGGTGCAGTGTCCTGTACTATAAGGTGCAGTGTCCTGTACTATAAGGTACTCTTTGTCCTGTACTATAGGATGCAGTGTCCTTTACTATAGGGTGCAGTGTCATGTACTATAAGGTACTCTTTGTCCTGTACTATAGGGTGAAGTGTCCTGTACAATAGGGTGAAGTGTCCTGTACTATAGGGTACTCTTTGTTCTGTACTATAAGGTGCAGTTTCCTGTACTATAGGATTTAGTGTCCTGTACTATAGGGTGCAGTGTCCTGTACTATAGGGTCCTGTGTCCTGTACTATAGGGTGCAGTGTCCTGTACTATAGGGTGCAGTGCCCTGTACTATAGGGTGCAGTGTCCTGTACTATAGGGTGTAGTGCAATGTACTATAAGGAGCAGTGTCCTGTACTATAGGGTGTAGTGCCCTGTACTATAGGGTACTCTTTGTCCTGTACTATAGGATGCAGTGTCCTGTACTATAGGGTGCAGTGTCCTGTACTATAAGGTGCAGTGTCCTGTACTATAGGGTGTAGTGCCCTGTACTATATGGTACTCTTTGTTCTGTACTATAGGATGCAGTGTCCTGTACTATAGGGTGCAGTGTCCTGTACTATAAGGTGCAGTGTCCTGTACTATAGGGTTCTCTTTGTCCTGTACTATAGGATGCAGTGTCCTTTACTATAGGGTGCAGTGTCCTGTACTATAAGGTACTCTTTGTCCTGTACTATAGGGTGATGTGTCCTGTACTATAGGGTGCAGTGTCCTGTACTATAGGGTGAAGTGTCCTGTACTATAAGGTACTCTTTGTTCTGTACTATAAGGTGCAGTTTCCTGTACTATAGGATGCAGTGTCCTGTACTATAGGGTGCAGTGCCCTGTACTATAGGGTGCAGTGCCATGTACTATAGGGTGCAGTGCCATGTACTATAGGGTGCAGTGTCCTGTACTATGGGGTGCTGTGTCCTGTACTATAGTGTACTCTGTGTCCTGTACTATAGGGTGCAGTGTTATGTACTATAGGGTTCAGTGTCCTGTACTATAGGGTGCAGTGTCCTGTACTATAGGGTGCAGTGTCCTGTACTATAGGGTACTGTGTCCTGTACTATAGGGTGCTGTGTCTTCTACTATAGGGTGCTATGTCCTGTACTATAGGGTGCAGTATCCTGTACTATAGGCAGGCCCGGCGACAGGGGGGGGTCAAGGGGGACAGGCGCCTCGGGCCCCGACGTCCTGAGGCCTGCCATCCTCCTTCTCAGCCGATGTCCTGAGGGTGCCCCAAGGCCTGCCAACCCTCTCTCAGGTCCCCCCTTCCAGCCTGGGAGAAGGAGCAGCAGCGACCGGCCTGGGTGAGAGAGGGAGCAGCGGTGCCCCGCCGGGGAGACCGTAAGCAGCAGCAGCTCCCGGCCGGGCAGAATTTGAGCAGTGTGGCGTCCGGCATGGGGGAGAGGGAGCAGCGGGTCCCGGCCGGGGAGAAGGTGAGCAGCGGCGCCCGGCAAGGGGGAGAGGGGAGCAGTGGCGCCCGGCCGGGGAGACAGTGAGCAGCGGCTCCTGGCCAGGCAGAAGGTGAGTAGCGGCTCCCAGCATGGTAGAGAGGGGAGAGTGGGAGAGAAGGAGCAGCGGCATGATCATTTGGCCTGGGGGAGAGAGGCAGCAGTGGTGCGTGCCTGACCAGGGAGAGAGGGAGACCTGCCTCCTCTCCTATCACTTCACCCTGTCACCTCATCTCACTATCATCACTTAATTCTCTCACCCCTTTCCCTGTCACCTCACCCACCCCATCACTTCAAGCCTCCATCACCTCACCACCTCTAGCCCCCCGTTACCTCACCCCATCACCCCCTTAAGCCCGGTCACCTCCCCACCTCTAGCCCCCCGTTACCTCACCCCATCACCCCCTTAAGCCCGGTCACCTCCCCACATCTAGACCCCCGTTACCTCACCCCATCACCCCCTTAAGCCCGGTCACCTCACCACCTCTAGCCCCCAGTTACCTCACCCCATCACCCCCTTAAGCCCGGTCACCTCCCCACCTCTAGCCCCCCGTTACCTCACCCCTTCACCCCCTTAAGCCCGGTCAGTGGTGTAGCTAGGTGCCACGGTGCCCGGAGCAAGGGCATGTTTCACGTCCCTCCCCCCCCCCCCCATTTGTAGTAGGCGGGACCCTGCACGGCGAAAAAGGGGCACAGCCTAACATTATACCACACACCGTAATGTTCATTGCACATTTTAGCAATGCCGTTGTACCAATTACACATAAGGCCACACCTGATGCCCATTACATACTATATAACACACCGTAATTCCCATTACATACTATATAACACATGTTAATGCCCATTACATAGCTGCCGGAAGGCTGCTTGAGCCAGCAGGTGGTGTAAGCTGACCAGCAGAGGGCTATATCAGCTGCATTATTACAAATCCTGATGTAAGTTATGAGGGCATGGTGGGACCTGTAGTCCTCCTGTCCTGCCTGTCAGACCTGTCCACCTTCATACAGCTCTCAGGTGATACATACAGCCAGTAGGCTGGCTGCATTCAGGACAGGAGAGTTTACTATTTTACAAGTACAGGTGTAGGAGGCCAGCAGGGAAGAATGCAAGGGAAAAACTAGGGAAAAGTCCACCCTGTCCAGCAGCCCCCTTATACTCACTATTCCATTTCCTACCCAGGCCTGAAAGTTCCACCTCTGTCCATCAGCTCCTCCCGAGTGAAACCAGCGAGTGTCAGGCAGGCAGCTTGCCTTGCACTTGGAGCATGTTGTCTGACTCGAGTTGGCCAGCGCCCTCTGCTGGCTGGCTGGATATTTGCACTTCTGCTGCATAAGGTAATGGCCCGGCCAGCCCTGCTCATGTACGTATCTGCTAATGCCGGAGCTGTGCAGTGCTAGCCGGGCGAACCTTTACATTTTATGTTTCACGCTGCCAGCTCTGATAGGAGTCAGGGGGACAGTGCAGGGAGTGGGGACAGGTGAAATCGAGTTGCGGGCGGGTGGGCAGGTGTCGGCCAGCATGCACTCAGGCGCCGGGCAGCGCATAGTCAAGCAGACACAGGGGATCATTTGCGGTGCGCGCTGGCGCCACCACGACCACCCTGCTCCACTCCAGCGCCCGGAGCTTGAGCTCCAGTCGCACCACCCTCCCTACGCCCCTGAGCCCGGTCACCTCACCCCTTCTCACCCGCCATCCCCTCAAACCCTCCAATATCCCCTGCATCCCCAGTGTGATAGAGCACAGACCACAGTTGAGGTAAGTTCATCAGGAGTGTGATATAGCGCAGATCGCAGTGTGATAGAGAGTGCAAGCCTTGGGGATAGAGCACAGTGTGAGGGGAGTTCATCACTGTGATAGAGCGCAGGCCTCAGGGTAAGGGAGTGCGTTAGTGTGATAGAGAGTGCAAGCCTTGGGGTAAGGAAACATGTTTATAGTGTTTGAGGGGATGGGGGGCCCCAGAGATATCAGTGTATGGGGCCCCAAACATTCTGTTGCCGGCCCTGACTATAGGGTGCAGTGTCCTGTACTATAGGGTACTGTGTCCTGTACTATAGGGTGTAGTGTCCTGTACTATAGGGTGCTGTGTCCTGTACTATAGGGTGCAGTGCCCTGTACTATAGGGTGCTGTGTCCTGTACTATAGGGTGTAGTGTCCTGTACAACAGGGTACTGTGTCCTGTACTATATGGTGCAGTGTCCTGTACTATAGGGTGCTGTGTTCTGTACTATAGGGTGCAGTGCCCAGTACTATAGGGTACTGTGTCCTGTACTATAGGGTGCAGTGTCCTGTACTATAAGGTGCAGTGTCCTGTACTATAGGGTACTCTTTGTCCTGTACTATAGGATGCAGTGTCCTTTACTATAAGGTGCAGTGTCATGTACTATAAGGTACTCTTTGTCCTGTACTATAGGGTGCAGTGTCCTGTACAATAGGGTGAAGTGTCCTGTACTATAGGGTACTCTTTGTTCTGTACTATAAGGTGCAGTTTCCTGTACTATAGGATTTAGTGTCCTGTACTATAGGATTTAGTGTTCTGTACTATAGGGTCCTGTGTCCTGTACTATAGGGTGCAGTGTCCTGTACTATAGGGTACTGTGTCCTGTACTATAGGGTGCAGTGTCCTGTACTATAGGGTGCAGTGCCCTGTACTATAGGGTGCAGTGTCCTGTACTATAGGGTGTAGTGCAATGTACTATAAGGAGCAGTGTCCTGTACTATAGGGTGTAGTGCCCTGTACTATAGGGTACTCTTTGTCCTGTACTATAGGATGCAGTGTCCTGTACTATAGGGTGCAGTGTCCTGTACTATAGGGTGTAGTGCCCTGTACTATATGGTACTCTTTGTTCTGTACTATAGGATGCAGTGTCCTGTACTATAGGGTGCAGTGTCCTGTACTATAAGGTGCAGTGTCCTGTACTATAGGGTACTCTTTGTCCTGTACTATAGGATGCAGTGGCCTTTACTATAGGGTGCAGTGTCCTGTACTATAAGGTACTCTTTGTCCTGTACTATAGGGTGATGTGTCCTGTACTATAGGGTGCAGTGTCCTGTACTATAGGGTGAAGTGTCCTGTACTATAAGGTACTCTTTGTTCTGTACTATAAGGTGCAGTTTCCTGTACTATAGGATGCAGTGTCCTGTACTATAGGGTGCAGTGCCCTGTACTATAGGGTGCAGTGCCCTGTACTATAGGGTGCAGTGCCATGTACTATAGGGTGCAGTGCCATGTACTATAGGGTGCAGTGTCCTGTACTATGGGGTGCTGTGTCCTGTACTATAGTGTACTCTGTGTCCTGTACTATAGTGTACTCTGTGTCCTGTACTATAGGGTGCAGTGTTATGTACTATAGGGTTCAGTGTCCTGTACTATAGGGTGCAGTGTCCTGTACTATAGGGTGCAGTGTCCTGTACTATAGGGTACTGTGTCCTGTACTATAGGGTGCTGTGTCTTCTACTATAGGGTGCTATGTCCTGTACTATAGGGTGCAGTATCCTGTACTATAGGCAGGCCCGGCGACAGGGGGGGGTCAAGGGGGACAGGCGCCTCGGGCCCCGACGTCCTGAGGGGCCCCGAGGCCTGCCATCCTCCTTCTCAGCCGATGTCCTGAGGGTGCCCCAAGGCCTGCCAACCCTCTCTCAGGTCCCCCCTTCCGGCCTGGGTGAGAGAGGGAGCAGCGGTGCCCCGCCGGGGAGACCGTAAGCAGCAGCAGCTCCCGGCCGGGCAGAATTTGAGCAGTGTGGCGTCCGGCATGGGGGAGAGGGAGCAGCGGGTCCCGGCCGGGGAGAAGGTGAGCAGTGGCGCCCGGCCGGGGAGACAGTGAGCAGTGGCTCCTGGCCAGGCAGAAGGTGAGTAGCGGCTCCCAGCATGGTAGAGAGGGGAGAGTGGGAGAGAAGGAGCAGCGGCATGATCATTTGTCCTGGGGGAGAGAGGCAGCAGTGGTGCGTGCCTGACCAGGGAGAGAGGGAGACCTGCCTCCTCTTCTATCACTTCACCCTGTCACCTCATCTCACTATCATCACTTAATTCTCTCACCCCTTTCCCTGTCACCTCACCCACCCCATCACTTCAAGCCTCCATCACCTCACCACCTCTAGCCCCCCGTTACCTCACCCCATCACCCCCTTAAGCCCGGTCACCTCCCCACCTCTAGCCCCCCGTTACCTCACCCCATCACCCCCTTAAGCCCGGTCACCTCCCCACATCTAGACCCCCGTTACCTCACCCCATCACCCCCTTAAGCCCGGTCACCTCACCACCTCTAGCCCCCAGTTACCTCACCCCATCACCCCCTTAAGCCCGGTCACCTCCCCACCTCTAGCCCCCCATTACCTCACCCCTTCACCCCCTTAAGCCCGGTCAGTGGTGTAGCTAGGTGCCACGGTGCCCGGAGCAAGGGCATGTTTCACGTCCCTCCCCCCCCCCCATTTGTAGTAGGCGGGGCCCTGCACGGCGAAAAAGGGGCACAGCCTAACATTATACCACACACCGTAATGCCCATTGCACATTTTAGCAATGCCGTTGTACCAATTACACATAAGGCCACACCTGATGCCCATTACATACTATATAACACATGTTAATGCCCATTACATAGCTGCCGGAAGGCTGCTTGAGCCAGCAGGTGGTGTAAGCTGACCAGCAGAGGGCTATATCAGCTGCATTATTACAAATCCTGATGTAAGTTATGAGGGCATGGTGGGACCTGTAGTCCTCCTGTCCTGCCTGTCAGACCTGTCCACCTTCATACAGCTCTCAGGTGATACATACAGCCAGTAGGCTGGCTGCATTCAGGACAGGAGAGTTTACTATTTTACAAGTACAGGTGTAGGAGGCCAGCAGGGAAGAATGCAAGGGAAAAACTAGGGAAAAGTCCACCCTGTCCAGCAGCCCCCTTATACTCACTATTCCATTTCCTACCCAGGCCTGAAAGTTCTACCTCTGTCCATCAGCTCCTCCCGAGTGAAACCAGCGAGTGTCAGGCAGGCAGCTTGCCTTGCACTTGGAGCATGTTGTCTGACTCGAGTTGGCCAGCGCCCTCTGCTGGCTGGCTGGATATTTGCACTTCTGCTGCATAAGGTAATGGCCCGGCCAGCCCTGCTCATGTACGTATCTGCTAATGCCGGAGCTGAGCCTTTACATTTTATGTTTCACGCTGCCAGCTCTGATAGGAGTCAGGGGGACAGTGCAGGGAGCGGGGACAGGTGAAATCGAGTTGCGGGCGGGTGGGCAGGTGTCGGCCAGCATGCACTCAGGCGCCGGGCAGCGCATAGTCAAGCAGACACAGGGGATCATTTGCGGTGCGCGCTGGCGCCACCACGACCACCCTGCTCCACTCCAGCGCCCGGAGCTTGAGCTCCAGTCGCACCACCCTCCCTACGCCCCTGAGCCCGGTCACCTCACCCCTTCTCACCCGCCATCCCCTCAAACCCTCCAATATCCCCTGCATCCCCAGTGTGATAGAGCACAGGCCACAGTTGAGGTAAGTTCATCAGGAGTGTGATATAGCGCAGATCGCAGTGTGATAGAGAGTGCAAGCCTTGGGGATAGAGCATAGTGTGAGGGGAGTTCATCACTGTGATAGAGCGCAGGCCTCAGGGTAAGGGAGTGCGTTAGTGTGATAGAGAGTGCAAGCCTTGGGGTAAGGAAACATGTTTATAGTGTTTGAGGGGATGGGGGGCCCCAGAGATATCAGTGTATGGGGCCCCAAACATTCTGTTGCCGGCCCTGACTATAGGGTGCAGTGTCCTGTACTATAGGGTACTGTGTCCTGTACTATAGGGTGTAGTGTCCTGTACTATAGGGTGCTGTGTCCTGTACTATAGGGTGCAGTGCCCTGTACTATAGGGTGCTGTGTCCTGTACTATAGGGTGTAGTGTCCTGTACAACAGGGTACTGTGTCCTGTACTATATGGTGCAGTGTCCTGTACTATAGGGTGCAGTGTCCTGTACTATAGGGTGCAGTGCCCAGTACTATAGGGTACTGTGTCCTGTACTATAGGGTGCAGTGTCCTGTACTATAAGGTGCAGTGTCCTGTACTATAGGGTACTCTTTGTCCTGTACTATAGGATGCAGTGTCCTTTACTATAAGGTGCAGTGTCATGTACTATAAGGTACTCTTTGTCCTGTACTATAGGGTGCAGTGTCCTGTACAATAGGGTGAAGTGTCCTGTACTATAGGGTACTCTTTGTTCTGTACTATAAGGTGCAGTTTCCTGTACTATAGGATTTAGTGTCCTGTACTATAGGGTGCAGTGTCCTGTACTATAGGGTCCTGTGTCCTGTACTATAGGGTGCAGTGTCCTGTACTATAGGGTGCAGTGTCCTGTACTATAGGGTGCAGTGTCCTGTACTATAGGGTACTGTGTCCTGTACTATAGGGTGCAGTGTCCTGTACTATAGGGTGCAGTGCCCTGTACTATAGGGTGCAGTGTCCTGTACTATAGGGTGTAGTGCAATGTACTATAAGGAGCAGTGTCCTGTACTATAGGGTGTAGTGCCCTGTACTATAGGGTACTCTTTGTCCTGTACTATAGGATGCAGTGTCCTGTACTATAGGGTGCAGTGTCCTGTACTATAGGGTGTAGTGCCCTGTACTATATGGTACTCTTTGTTCTGTACTATAGGATGCAGTGTCCTGTACTATAGGGTGCAGTGTCCTGTACTATAAGGTGCAGTGTCCTGTACTATAGGGTACTCTTTGTCCTGTACTATAGGATGCAGTGTCCTTTACTATAGGGTGCAGTGTCCTGTACTATAAGGTACTCTTTGTCCTGTACTATAGGGTGATGTGTCCTGTACTATAGGGTGCAGTGTCCTGTACTATAGGGTGAAGTGTCCTGTACTATAAGGTACTCTTTGTTCTGTACTATAAGGTGCAGTTTCCTGTACTATAGGATGCAGTGTCCTGTACTATAGGGTGCAGTGCCCTGTACTATAGGGTGCAGTGCCCTGTACTATAGGGTGCAGTGCCCTGTACTATAGGGTGCAGTGCCATGTACTATAGGGTGCAGTGTCCTGTACTATGGGGTGCTGTGTCCTGTACTATAGTGTACTCTGTGTCCTGTACTATAGTGTACTCTGTGTCCTGTACTATAGGGTGCAGTGTTATGTACTATAGGGTTCAGTGTCCTGTACTATAGGGTGCAGTGTCCTGTACTATAGGGTGCAGTGCCCTGTACTATAGGGTGCAGTGTCCTGTACTATAGGGTGTAGTGCAATGTACTATAAGGAGCAGTGTCCTGTACTATAGGGTGTAGTGCCCTGTACTATAGGGTACTCTTTGTCCTGTACTATAGGATGCAGTGTCCTGTACTATAGGGTGCAGTGTCCTGTACTATAGGGTGTAGTGCCCTGTACTATATGGTACTCTTTGTTCTGTACTATAGGATGCAGTGTCCTGTACTATAGGGTGCAGTGTCCTGTACTATAAGGTGCAGTGTCCTGTACTATAGGGTACTCTTTGTCCTGTACTATAGGATGCAGTGTCCTTTACTATAGGGTGCAGTGTCCTGTACTATAAGGTACTCTTTGTCCTGTACTATAGGGTGATGTGTCCTGTACTATAGGGTGCAGTGTCCTGTACTATAGGGTGAAGTGTCCTGTACTATAAGGTACTCTTTGTTCTGTACTATAAGGTGCAGTTTCCTGTACTATAGGATGCAGTGTCCTGTACTATAGGGTGCAGTGCCCTGTACTATAGGGTGCAGTGCCCTGTACTATAGGGTGCAGTGCCCTGTACTATAGGGTGCAGTGCCATGTACTATAGGGTGCAGTGTCCTGTACTATGGGGTGCTGTGTCCTGTACTATAGTGTACTCTGTGTCCTGTACTATAGTGTACTCTGTGTCCTGTACTATAGGGTGCAGTGTTATGTACTATAGGGTTCAGTGTCCTGTACTATAGGGTGCAGTGTCCTGTACTATAGGGTACTGTGTCCTGTACTATAGGGTGCTGTGTCTTCTACTATAGGGTGCTATGTCCTGTACTATAGGGTGCAGTATCCTGTACTATAGGCAGGCCCGGCGACAGGGGGGGGTCAAGGGGGACAGGCGCCTCGGGCCCCGACGTCCTGAGGGGCCCCGAGGCCTGCCATCCTCCTTCTCAGCCGATGTCCTGAGGGTGCCCCAAGGCCTGCCAACCCTCTCTCAGGTCCCCCCTTCCGGCCTGGGTGAGAGAGGGAGCAGCGGTGCCCCGCCGGGGAGACCGTAAGCAGCAGCAGCTCCCGGCCGGGCAGAATTTGAGCAGTGTGGCGTCCGGCATGGGGGAGAGGGAGCAGCGGGTCCCGGCCGGGGAGAAGGTGAGCAGCGGCGCCCGGCAAGGGGGAGAGGGGAGCAGTGGCGCCCGGCCGGGGAGACAGTGAGCAGCGGCTCCTGGCCAGGCAGAAGGTGAGTAGCGGCTCCCAGCATGGTAGAGAGGGGAGAGTGGGAGAGAAGGAGCAGCGGCATGATCATTTGTCCTGGGGGAGAGAGGCAGCAGTGGTGCGTGCCTGACCAGGGAGACCTGCCTCCTCTCCTATCACTTCACCCTGTCACCTCATCTCACTATCATCACTTAATTCTCTCACCCCTTTCCCTGTCACCTCACCCACCCCATCACTTCAAGCCTCCATCACCTCACCACCTCTAGCCCCCCCGTTACCTCACCCCATCACCCCCTTAAGCCCGGTCACCTCCCCACCTCTAGCCCCCCGTTACCTCACCCCATCACCCCCTTAAGCCCGGTCACCTCCCCACATCTAGACCCCCGTTACCTCACCCCATCACCCCCTTAAGCCCGGTCACCTC
This sequence comes from Crinia signifera, assembly GCF_055691185.1. Lineage (NCBI taxonomy): Eukaryota > Metazoa > Chordata > Amphibia > Anura > Myobatrachidae > Crinia > Crinia signifera. The sequence goes on from NC_139226.1 coordinate 979,886, forward strand.
ACCACCTCTAGCCCCCAGTTACCTCACCCCATCACCCCCTTAAGCCCGGTCACCTCCCCACCTCTAGCCCCCCATTACCTCACCCATTCACCCACTTAAGCCCGGTCAGTGGTGTAGCTAGGTGCCACGGTGCCCGGAGCAAGGGCATGTTTCACGTCCCTCCCCCCCCCCCATTTGTAGTAGGCGGGGCCCTGCACGGCGAAAAAGGGGCACAGCCTAACATTATACCACACACCGTAATGCCCATTGCACATTTTAGCAATGCCGTTGTACCAATTACACATAAGGCCACACCTGATGCCCATTACATACTATATAACACACCGTAATGCCCATTACATACTATATAACACATGTTAATGCCCATTACATAGCTGCCGGAAGGCTGCTTGAGCCAGCAGGTGGTGTAAGCTGACCAGCAGAGGGCTATATCAGCTGCATTATTACAAATCCTGATGTAAGTTATGAGGGCATGGTGGGACCTGTAGTCCTCCTGTCCTGCCTGTCAGACCTGTCCACCTTCATACAGCTCTCAGGTGATACATACAGCCAGTAGGCTGGCTGCATTCAGGACAGGAGAGTTTACTATTTTACAAGTACAGGTGTAGGAGGCCAGCAGGGAAGAATGCAAGGGAAAAACTAGGGAAAAGTCCACCCTGTCCAGCAGCCCCCTTATACTCACTATTCCATTTCCTACCCAGGCCTGAAAGTTCCTCCTCTGTCCATCAGCTCCTCCCGAGTGAAACCAGCGAGTGTCAGGCAGGCAGCTTGCCTTGCACTTGGAGCATGTTGTCTGACTCGAGTTGGCCAGCGCCCTCTGCTGGCTGGCTGGATATTTGCACTTCTGCTGCATAAGGTAATGGCCCGGCCAGCCCTGCTCATGTACGTATCTGCTAATGCCGGAGCTGAGCCTTTACATTTTATGTTTCACGCTGCCAGCTCTGATAGGAGTCAGGGGGACAGTGCAGGGAGTGGGGACAGGTGAAATCGAGTTGCGGGCGGGTGGGCAGGTGTCGGCCAGCATGCACTCAGGCGCCGGGCAGCGCATAGTCAAGCAGACACAGGGGATCATTTGCGGTGCGCGCTGGCGCCACCACGACCACCCTGCTCCACTCCAGCGCCCGGAGCTTGAGCTCCAGTCGCACCACCCTCCCTACGCCCCTGAGCCCGGTCACCTCACCCCTTCTCACCCGCCATCCCCTCAAACCCTCCAATATCCCCTGCATCCCCAGTGTGATAGAGCACAGGCCACAGTTGAGGTAAGTTCATCAGGAGTGTGATATAGCGCAGATCGCAGTGTGATAGAGAGTGCAAGCCTTGGGGATAGAGCATAGTGTGAGGGGAGTTCATCACTGTGATAGAGCGCAGGCCTCAGGGTAAGGGAGTGCGTTAGTGTGATAGAGAGTGCAAGCCTTGGGGTAAGGAAACATGTTTATAGTGTTTGAGGGGATGGGGGGCCCCAGAGATATCAGTGTATGGTTCCCAAACATTCTGTTGCCGGCCCTGACTATAGGGTGCAGTGTCCTGTACTATAGGGTACTGTGTCCTGTACTATAGGGTACTGTGTCCTGTACTATAGGGTGCTGTGTCCTGTACTATAGGGTGGAGTGCCCTGTACTATAGGGTGCTGTGTCCTGTACTATAGGGTGTAGTGTCCTGTACTACAGGGTACTGTGTCCTGTACTATATGGTGCAGTGTCCTGTACTATATGGTGCAGTGTCCTGTACTATAGGGTACTGTGTCCTGTACTATAGGGTGTAGTGTCCTGTACTATAGGGTGCTGTGTCCTGTACTATAGGGTGCAGTGCCCTGTACTATAGGGTGCAGTGCCCTGTACTATAGGGTGCTGTGTCCTGTACTATAGGGTGTAGTGTCCTGTACTACAGGGTGCAGTGTCCTGTACTATATGGTGCAGTGTCCTGTACTATAGGGTGCTGTGTTCTGTACTATAGGGTGCAGTGGCCAGTACTATAGGGTACTGTGTCCTGTACTATAGGGTGCAGTGTCCTGTACTATAGGGTGCTGTGTCCTGTACTATAGTGTACTATGTGTCCTGTACTATAGGGTGCAGTCAGTGGCGTAACTAGAATTTTTGTGCCCCCCGCCGATATCGGCAGCACCGCCCCCCCCCCCTTCCCCTAGCCCTCCCACCCATCTTCCCAAGTGAAGTTAAACACCCCCCTTACCACTCCGCATGCCGCCGCTGCATTCAGGATCCCGCAGCACATATCTTCTCCCGGCTCCGTCTTCTCCTGCAGTTCTATAATGACCATCACAAAATGGCTGAAGTGTGGCGAGCGCAGCGAGCCCCGCGTCCCCTTTGCGGGGCTCGCTGCGCTCGCCAGGCTTCATGCTCGGTGGATCGCTGCGCTCGCCACACTAAATAAAATCAACTCCACGCCGATGTGGATAGTTGGGGTATGAAAAGGTCGGAGGACGCGTACCACTGTGCTCGCCACGCTTCGGGTTTGCGTTGATTGTGGGGTGGCATTAAAATTACCAATGGTGGGGCATTTGACCTAATAATTAACCATCAGGGTGGGTATACAATGAAAAATCGGGTCTGGGGGGCATTTAACATTGGATCCAATGTAAAATCGGGTCTGAGGTACAATTCAGGGTTGCCTACCCTCCCGGAATGTCCGGGAGGGTCCCGGAAATCGGGTCCCCCTCCCGGCCCCCCAGAAAGGATGGCAACCCTCCCTCATTGTCCTACCTCTCCGGCGGAGAGGGGGTCCGTTGGAGGTTCCGTGGATCAAATGACGCGATCGCGTCACTTGAACCCCGCTCCCCGCAGTGCAATGCATAAATTACCTGCATTTCACGGCGGGGGACGTGGCTAAAATGGTGTGATCGCTCTAGTCACGCCCCTAAACGGGTCATCATGGTCGTGGCTCCTCCCCTTTTCCCTCCCGCTTTGGGCCTGCCATACTGAGCTGGCGGCTCAGTATGTCGGCAACCATGGTACAATTTAACATTGGGTCCAATGGCAAAATCGGGTCAGTCGCGTTGCATTGTATGCCATTATAATGGCATGCGATGCGACCAATTTTTTAATTGTACAGGAACGTCTTAAAAACCCCGAAAATCGGGTCCCATCGCATGCCTTAAGTTAAGGCATGCGATTAAAAAATTTTGCGCCCAGATATTACATAAGTACCGACATTTTTTTGTGTAATTTGGGGGAGGGGACGTTTTTTTATTAGGGAGGCCAATCCCGGGATCCCGGGATTGACCATTTTTCAATCCTGAATCCCGGGATTGATAAAATGCCCCGGGATTGTCATCCCTAGCTGGGAGGCTGTATGCAGGACAGTGCTCCCCATTCCTCCTCATCCCCACACACAGTGACATACAAGCAGCAGCAGCACCAGACAGTGCCAGACGCTCCGGCTTCTTCACCGTGATTTATGGGGACCAAGCTTCCTCCCAGAGGTTCACAGAGCAGAGACCGAAGCACTTCACTAAACAGACCCTGCTCTGACTCTGGCTGCAGCTGCTGCGTGATAAGAAGGGTCAAAGTTCAAGTACTAATATCAGGAAAGGTCATCGTCCTCACACTGTCAAAATAATTAGAGTTAAAACAATTACCAGTGCAGGCTGAGCTCAGGTAGAGCTAGCTGGGTAGCAGACATTTAATAGTAATAACTCCTGTGCCCAGAGGTGGGCTGGGCCGGGGGGCAGGGTGCCATGTGCCCCCCGGGCCGCTTAGCCAGTCACTGGCTGCGGGCCGCGCTGGATCACCATCCACCTCCTCCAGACAGCCCTCCTGCGCTGGCCACGGCTTCCAGAACACGGCCGCGGCTACAGGAAAATGGCCGCCTGCCCCCTGCACTGAGGACATGGGTGCGCTGCAGTCCTGGGTCAGCTCCGGCGGCTGCAGCGAATCGCTGAAGTTAACCCCTGGCGTGCCGAAGGCCACTAGCGGGGTTGGGGTGCGCAGCAGCCCCCAGACGGGAAGCTGCGGTGAGGCACCTGATGGTACCCAGGTACGCTGTGGGCTAGGGGGCAGCGGCTGCACCAACTAGCCTCCCAGCACAGTGCAGAGGGAGCCCCTGCAGCGAGGATGGCTTTTCTGGGCAGCAGGGCTAAATCAGGGTTGCCTACTTTTGAAAATTCATTTCAGGGAGAAAAAGTAAAAGCCAGGCGGCGGGCCTTGCGTTGCCAAGGGGCGGGCCTTGCGTCGCCAGGGGGCGGGCCTTGCATCGCCAGGGGGCAGTCCGGAGCAGGCATGGAAGAGAGCCGGCACAGCCGGGAAGCTGGACCTGTAACTTCAGGAGAGGACAGCATTCCTGGGCCGGCTCCAGCAACCCATGTACAGGAGGTGACAGAGGTTAAGGGTGTCCCTGCAGATGGCTGCGTGCAGGCAGGGTCTCCTGCATGCAGGGACGTGGCCCTGCAGCCCAAAGGAGAACTGTACAGCGACCTGTCGCGTTTGGAGGTGGGCTGCCCTGCACATGTCCCAGATAGAGATGCAGAGCAATGTAGGGGATGTGCACCTGCCAGATGTGTAAGACAAAGAAGGGGTGCAACCCGATGTGGGTGGCTTCCCCACAGATGTATCTGATGCAGAGCAGCTGCAGCACAATGCAACAGCTGTGTACCCCCCTGCACGTCCCTCAGAGGGCCAGTGATAGGGCGGGATTCTCTGAAATCCGCAGCCCTCTTCGCCGGCCACCGCATTTCTAATGACCGCATATTCTGTAAAATATGTGGTCATTATCGCTAGGGACAGCTCTTGCGATAAGAGCTGTCCCTTGCGATGCGGCGCCGTTGCTGGACTTCTGGGTCTATGACCCGGGAGTCCGTCTGCGCATGCGCAGACTGACGCGCCGGCCGCAGGGCATGCTGGGAGAGATCCGTGACAGATCCCTCACACACCGCTGCGGTAAGAAGCCCATAGGCTTCTGCAGGGAACCGCCAGCTTTTGCTGGCGATTCCCTCCGCAGCGGTGACACTGCGCAGGGGGGTTAGAGAATACAGAAATGCGGTAAAAACCCGATAACGGGGTTTTTGCCGCATTTCTGTGATAGAGAATCTCGCCCATGGTCTGCTGAACACAGACGATGAGCTGCTCCCTGCAGGCATCCTGACAAAGGAGAGCGCACTGCCTGGGGAGAACCTTGTGCATCCTGCAGCACTGCATGAGGAAGGTGGAGAGCAAGTGTACCCTGAATAATAAGGAGAGAGTAGGCGCAGGGCAGAGAGGAGCCCTACTTTGTACCTGGGTCTGTGCAGAAGCTGCATGGGGCCGGCCCATGCCCATTCCAGGTTACACGCGCAGCCGCAGTCCCTTCACAGTCTGGAATAGTAAGTGTGACGCTGCCGCCAGCGTGTTGACGTCATCGCCGGTAACGCGCATACGCAGCCGCAGTCCCTCCGTAGTCTGGTAGTGTCAGTGCGACGCTGCCGCCAGCGAGATGACGTCATCGCCGGTAACTAGCGCATGCGCAGCCAGCATCGCGTAAGCGAAGGGGCTTCTGCGGGAGAAAGGGACCCTCTTCCGGGAGTCCGTGAGATATCCCAGAATTCCGGGAGTCTCACAGACATTCCGGGAGAGTCGGCAACCCTGGGCTAAATAAGCCCAGAACTTAAACAATGTATATAAGCCATCCCTGTACTGTATCAACACACTGATATGAAATGCACTTACTGTACTGTTGTTTCCCAGGGGAATCCAGAGTCCTGTGTGGGCTGCTGGGTTCCCCCCAACTTTAACCCAAAAACGGAATACTTTCCCAGGCAGCCTTCAGGCTTGGAGCTACAGGGAAAGGTAGGAGGGGACTGAGTGGTTCCTTGGAGCTCCATGGGGGCAGGAGACCCGGGCAGGGGACCAGGGCTGCCCATCTCTGGAGCTCAAGTCTGGGCCAGAGATGTTCAGCTGGTCCCCTGGCAAAATCCTGGAAGGGAGGGAATCCTTCCCCCTAGCCAGACAGACCGGCACCTGGGCCCCCAGGTGAGCTGTGGCTCAGAGGAGTAACCACTCCCCTCCGTCCATAGGGACAATGCAAGGAAAAAACAATAATACCTGTAAAAGAAAAACCCCAACATGGGTGGTCTGCATTGCACACATACACATAGCACACCACAAACACACATGTACATAGCACACCACAAACACACATGTACATAGCACACCACAAACACACATGTACATTTCACATCACACACAGCTCACCCGAAATACATACATAGTATATCACACATACAAACACACTGTATGTGCAGCCGTGCACACACAAGGGAGCTCCAGGCTGTGGCTGCTCCCGCTCATCAGGCAACTCATCAGCCCACCCCACACTGTCTGTGAGCAATCAGGGTGGCAAACCACCTAATTTACAGCCCACCAGCCAATAGGACGGCAGGTTGGGGAGAGAAAGCCCCGCTATATCAGCTACTGGGTGAGAGGGGCAGCGTCATCATCTCCCCATCATCACTACAATCATTACTTAGTAGGTACGTGCGGTGCAGATGGGGCCGGCGGCAGTGAGGAGTATACCCCTCCCCTCACCCCCCGCAGTGATTCCACTGGCCTATTGGGGCAAACACCCCATTCCCCCCCTTAAATCCGCGTGTGTCAGCAATGTGTCAAAACACAGACTCCAGCAGGTAGTACTCAGGTGCCAGCATTTGGGCCTGAGGAGTTATCCATGGTTCCAGGCGCCACGTAGGAGGAGTCTGGTGGTGGCAGTGATATCCCCACCCACTGCATAGTGGGCGGAGTCAGTAACAGGCGTTTGCTTACGGTGAGACCAGGAGACCAGGAACCGCTATCTGTGGACCCGAAGGGCATAGCCAGAGCGTAAGGGCAGGCATCCGGTCACACCCTCCCTTACCACAGCCTTACCTTTACCCTCCCACAAACTAACTCTCCCCTCCCACAGCCTGTCCCTAACTCTCCCTTTCTGCAGCATAACCTTTATCTCCCCCTCCTGCAAGCTCCAGTCCTTAATGCTCCCGTCCCCTAGCTTGTCCCTTAGGCTCCCGTCCTGTAGCTGGCCTCTAACGCTCCCGTCCCTTAGCATGTCTCTAACCATCCCATACCTCCCAACAGTCCCGATTTTAGCGGGACAGTCCCGATTATCAGGGCCTGTCCCGCTGTCCCTCCCGCGGTCGGCAGTGTCCCACGGTGTGGGGGGGGGGGCTGTTGGGAGTACCCCCTGTCGGCTGCTAAGCAGCGGGGAATAAACGCTGTGCGCATGCGCACAGCTTCTATACCCGTAGCCAGGGGGCTGGGGGCGTGGCTAGAGGCTCACAGAGCGCATAGCGGCAAAATGGGCGCGTGGCCTCACGGATGAGCCGCGAGTATAGGACACGCCCCCAAATTATGCCACGCCCCCAAATTTTTAAACACGCGGCAGCTGCGTCCCTCCTCGGCCTCCTCCAAAGTTGGGAGGTATGCATCCTGCAGCCAGACCCTAACCCTCCTGTCCTGCAGCCTGTCCCTAACCCTCCTGACCTGCAGCCTGTCCCTAACCCTCCTGTCCTGCAGCCAGCCCCTAACCCTCCTGTCCCACACTGACCCTAACCCTCCTGTCCCGCACTGTCCCTAACCCTCCTGTCCCGCACTGTCCCTAATTCCTGTCCTGCAGCCTGTCCCTAACCCTCCTGTCCTGCAGCCTGTCCCTAACCCTCCTGTCCTGCAGTGTGTCCCTAATCCTCCTATCCTGCAGCCTGTCCCTAATATTCCTGTCCTGCAGCCTGTCCCTAACCCTCCTGTCCCGCAGCCAGCCCCTAACCATCCTGTCCTGTAGCAGGCCCCTAACCCTCCTGTCCCGCACTGTCCCTAATTCCTGTCCTGCAGCCTGTCCCTAACCCTCCTGTCCTGCAGGCAGCCCCTAACCCTCCTGTCCCGCAGCCAGCCCTTAACCATCCTGTCCTGCAGCCAGCCCCCAATCCTCCTGTCCTGCAGCCAGCCCCCAATCCTCCTGTCCTGTAGCCAGCCCCTAACCCTCCTGTCCCGCAGCCAGCCCTTAACCCTCCTGTTCTGCAGCCAGCCCCTAACCATCCTGTCCCGCAGCCAGCCCTTAACCCTCCTGTCCTGCAGCCAGCCCCTAACCCTCCTGTCCTGCAGTATGTCCCTAATCCTCCTGTCCTGCAGCCAGCCCTTAACCCTCCTGTCCTGCACTGTACCTAACCCTCCTGTTCTGCGGCCAGCCCCTAACCATCCTGTCCCGCAGCCAGCCCTTAACCCTCCTGTCCTGCAGCCAGCCCCTAACCCTCCTGTCCTGCACTGTACCTAACCCTCCTGTTCTGCAGCCAGCCATTAACCATCCTGTCCTGCAGCCAGCCCCTAACCCTCCTGTCCTGCAGCCAGCCCCTAACCCTCCTGTCCTGCAGCCAGCCCCTAACCCTCCTGTCTTGCAGTCTGTCCCTAACCCTCCTGTCCTGCAGCCAGCCCCTAACCCTCCTGTCCTGCAGCCAGCCCCTAACCCTCCTGTCCTGCAGCCAGCCCCTAACCCTCCTGTCCTGTAGCCAGCCCCTAACCCTCCTGTCCTGTAGCCAGCCCCTAACCCTCCTGTTCTGCAGCCAGCCCCTAACCATCCTGTCCTGCAGCCAGCCCCTAACCCTCCTGTCTTGCAGTCTGTCCCTAATCCTCCTGTCCTGTAGCCAGCCCCTAACCCTCCTGTTCTGCAGCCAGCCCCTAACCATCCTGTCCTGCAGCCAGCCCCTAACCCTCCTGTCCTGCAGCCAGCCCCTAACCCTCCAGTCCTGCAGACTATCCCTAACCCTCCTGTCCTGCAGGCAGCCCCTAACCCTCCAGTCCTGCAGCCAACCCATAACTCTCCTGTCCTGCAGCCATCCCCTAACCCTCTAGTCCCGCACTGGACCCTCACCCTCTAGTCCTGATCAGGTATTGCTGGGCTGTGTGAGTCTATGATCAGGTAATGCCGAGCTGTTTGAGTCTATCATCGTTCAACATTGTGCTGTGTGTGTCTATGATCAGGTAACGCCGGGCTGTGTGAGTCTATGATCAGGTAAAAATGTATTATGTAAATGATCAGGTAAAAATGTTATATAGCTTCGGCTTCCTATCACTAATTATTAACACTTAGTATATCACTGGCATGCCGCGCTGGGCTTCCCAGCTTATGATAGTTTTTTGGGGTGCCACACCCTGCACCTAGATATAGCGCTAGGGACCCCCAATATACAGAGAAGCCTTGACGCGGCTTGGGGGCATAGCATACACCTGCGCAGGTATATGTCACCAATATCTCTGAATTCTATTATCATGTAGTGTTCTAGATTGGTTACTAGCATTGCTCAGTGTGCTGAGGGAAAAAATGTCTTGTTTTACTTACCCAGTATTTAACCCCTCCCTCATGCACCTGGGAAATGCTACTGAACTAATTGAGCATCTACCACTATCTGTATATATGTTGTTAGAGGCAGAAGGGAGCCCATATTAGGAGGAGATGTGGGTCCTGATATGCCACATGGAGTAGTCAGGGGTTGCTCCAAGGTAGGTAGCTCTTAGTTTGGATATATTAAGTAAGGAGCCATTATCATGTGGCTCCTTGCTGGTTAATCGTAGACCCAATTTAGGGTAACAGTGGTGTGGGGTGCGGTGCTCCTGGACTGGATGGGCTGGGTGCCTTTAGTGCGGCATGCCTTTACATTCTAACACTTTTCCCTCACTAACACTATCTCTATCCTATTTTAATTACATTCATTTATCTCTCTCTTTTTATATAGCTTCGGCTTCCTATCACTAATTATTAACACTTAGTATATCACTGGCATGCCGCGCTGGGCTTCCCAGCTTATGATGGTTTTTTGGGGGTGCCGCACCCTGCACCTAGATATAGCGCTAGGGACCCCCAATATACAGAGAAGCCTTGACGCGGCTTGGGGGCATAGCATACACCTGCGCAGGTATATGTAACCAATATCTCTGAATTCTATTATCATGTAGTGTTCTAGATTGGTTACTAGCATTGCTCAGTGTGCTGAGGGAAAAAATGTCTTGTTTTACTTACCCAGTATTTAACCCCTCCCTCATGCACCTGGGAAATGCTACTGAACTAATTGAGCATCTACCACTATCTGTATATATCAGGTAAAAATGGGCAATGTGAGTCTAGGATAAGGTAATGCCGGGCTGTGTGAGGCTCTGATCAGGAAATGCTGGGCTGTGTGAGTCTATGATCAGGTAGCATTGAGCTGTGTGAGTCTATGATCAGGTAACCGGGCTGTGAGAGTCTATGATCAGGTATCATTGGCTGTGTGAGTCTATGATCAGGTAACCAGGCTGTGTGAGTCTATGATCAGGTAAAGCCGGGCTGTGTGAGTCTATGATCAGGTAACCCAGGCTGTGTGAGTCTATGATAAGGTAACACTGGGCTGTGTGAGTCTATGATCAGGTAACACGGGCTGTGTGAGTCTATGATCAGGTATTGCCGGGCTGTGTGAGTCTATGATCAGGTAACCCGGGCTGTGTGAGTCTATGATCAGGTAACACTGGGCTGTGTGAGTCTATGATCAGGTAACACGGGCTGTGTGAGTCTATGATCAGGTATTGCCGGGCTGTGTGAGTCTATGATCAGGTAACACCGGGCTGTGTTAGTCTATGATCAGGTAACCCGGGCTGTGTGAGTCTATGATCAGGTATTGCCGGGCTGTGTGAGTCTATGATCAGGTAACAACGGGCTATGTGAGTCTATGATCAGGTAACACGGGCTGTGTGAGTCTATGATCAGGTATTGCCGGGCTGTGTGAGTCTATGATCAGGTAACCCGGGCTGTGTGAGTCTATGATCAGGTAACACTGGGCTGTGTGAGTCTATGATCAGGTAACACGGGCTGTGTGAGTCTATGATCAGGTATTGCCGGGCTGTGTGAGTCTATGATCAGGTAACACCGGGCTGTGTTAGTCTATGATCAGGTAACCCGGGCTGTGTGAGTCTATGATCAGGTATTGCCGGGCTGTGTGAGTCTATGATCAGGTAACACTGGGCTGTGTGAGTCTATGATCAGGTAACCCGGGCTGTGTGAGTCTATGATCAGGTATTGCCGGGCTGTGTGAGTCTATGATCAGGTAACACCGGGCTGTGTGAGTCTATGATCAGGTATTGCCGGGCTGTGTGAGTCTATGATCAGGTAACACCGGGCTGTGTTAGTCTATGATCAGGTAACCCGGGCTGTGTGAGTCTATGATCAGGTATTGCCGGGCTGTGTGAGTCTATGATCAGGTAACACCGGGCTGTGTGAGTCTATGATCAGGTAACCTGGGCTGTGTGAGTCTATGATCAGGTAACCCGGGCTGTGTGAGTCTATGATCAGGTATTGCCGGGCTGTGTGAGTCTATGATCAGGTAACACCGGGCTGTGTGAGTCTATGATCAGGTAACAACGGGCTATGTGAGTCTATGATCAGGTAACACCGGGCTGTGTGAGTCTATGATCAGGTAACCCGGGCTGTGTGAGTCTATGATCAGGTATTGCCGGGGCAGTGTGAGTCTATGATCAGGTATTGCCGGGCAGTGTGAGTCTATGATCAGGTAACGCCGGGCTGGTGATACATCACAGGTCCCATTAGATGCTGCTACTTATCAGCATGTTTATTAGAGCCATGACAGGCGGTAGAGGCTGCTGTAGTCCCAGATATAAGGTGCACACTGACTCCTGTAATACAGATAAGAGCTAATCCTCTATAAAGTGACACTTCAGATGTCTGATAACACAGAGCAGAGTGTGGAATAAATCATCCATCTATATTCCTGGCCATATACCGGAGACATGTCATTGTGTTCTGTGCGAGACAGGAACGCACTTAGTAATCCTGTCGGCATCTTCTCTCTAAGTGCAGCTATCAAGGTGTCAGAAAGCGCGTCGCTCCTAGCACGCAGGATGGCCAGCGTTCTGCTCGGGCGGAAATGCTCATTTAGATGGAAAGTTTGCAAAGTGTTAGAGAGGAGCGCAGAGAATACCCTGTAATATCCTGTGATTGATGCTGTCATCATCACTATGTACAGATTAGGGGGGGTCCTGGAGGACACTGGGGACAGGACTGAGTAAAAACCGGACCTAGACAAGACCCTGGAACACTGAACTGGCCATCAAACATTCCGAAGCCTGTAGTGTCCGGCCCGGGTTGTGTCCCATCCGGGGGGGGGGGGGGGGGGGTGCTGTGACTGTCTGGGGTGTGCTGTCACCAGAGCCATGGGGAAAGGGCAGAGGCGTACCTAGATAATCGTGGGCCCCATAGCAAAAGTTTGTAAGGGCCCCCTATTTAGCAACTGATGGTGATAAATGTATGTAAAACATATACTTAGACAGCAAAGATGGGCCCCCTTCAACTATGGGCCCCATAGCAGCTGCACCCCTTGCACCTATGGTAGTTACACCTTTGGGAAGGGGAGATTACAGCCTCCCTGCGTGGTCCGGAACGTTACGGCTTTTGATACATGCCCGGACCATACAGGGAGGCTTTCGTGTCCCCCTCCACCTCTCCCTGGTGACAGTTGTCACATGAAGCCCCCTCCCCAAACCCCACCGGAGAGGACACTACAAGTTCCAGAATGCAGAGTTTGAATTTACGGTCCAGAATTCCGGGGTCTTATCCGGATCCGGTTTTTACCCATACCCACTGAGGTGGCTGTGGGGGTGGGGGTGGGGGGAATCTGGTCTCTCTTCCATGAGTGCAGGGTATTGCCTGAATAATCACATATCTCCCACCACTACCGGGATAACAGGCAGGTATACAGTATATTGGGGCTGTGTTAGAGGCTGTGCTGGTGAGATAGAGGTTGTGTTAGTGAGATAGAGACTGTGTTAGTAACATAGAAGCTGTGTTAGAGGCTGTGCTAGTGAGATAGAGGTTGTGCTAGTGAGATAGAGACTGTGCTGGGGAGATAGAGGCTGTGTTAGTGAGATAGAGGCTGTGTTAGTGAGATAGAGACTGTGTTAATGACATAGAGGCTGTGTTAGAGGCTGTGTTGGTGAGATAGAGGCTATGCTAGTGAGATTGAGGCTATGCTAGTGAGATAGAGACTGTGCTGTCCAGATATATGCTATACTAGTGAGATAGAGGCTGTGCTAGCTAGATAGAGGCTGTGTTAGTTAGCTAGAGACTGTGCTGTGGAGATAGATGCTGTACTAGTGAGATAGAGGCTGTGTTAGCATGGTAGAGGCTGTGTTAGCATGGTAGAGGTTGAGCCTGTGAGATAGAGGTTGAGCCAGTGAATTAGAGGCTGTTAGAGGGTGTGTCAGATATAGGCTGTATTAAATAGAAGCTGTGTCAGACAGGGGCTGTGTTAGTGAGATAGGGTCTGTGTTAGATAAAGGCTATGTTAGTTAGAGGCTATGCTAGATAGAGGTTATGTTAGTGAGATAGAGGCTGTTCTTTTGGATAGAGGCTGTGTAAGAGGCTGTGTTAGATAGCGTCTGTGTTAGATATAGGCTGTATTGGTGAGATAGAGGCTGTTTTAAGGAATAGAGGCTGAATTAGTGGATAGAGGCTTTGTTAGAGGATAGAGGCTTTGCCATTGGACAGAGGCTGTGTTAGTGAGATCGAGGCAGTGCTAGGTAGAGACTGCATCAGATAGAGGCTGTGCTAGTGAGAGAGGTTGTGTTAGTGATACAGAGGCTGTGTTAGATAAAGGCTTTGTTAGTGGTTAGAGTCTGTGCCATTTGACAGAGGCTGTGTTAGTGAGATAGAGGCTGTAATAGTATATAGAACCTGTGCTAGGTAGAGGCTATGTTAGGTAGAGGCTGTGTTAGAGTTTGTGTTAGATAGAGGCTTTGTTAGAGGCTGTGTTAGATAGAAGCCATGTTAGGGAGATAGAGGCTATGTTAGCAAGATAGAGGTTATGTTGGTGAGATCGAGGCTATGTTGGTTAGTTTGAGGCTATATTAGCGTGATAGAGGCTGTGTTAGTGAGATAGAGGTTGAACCAGTGAGATAGAGGCTGTGTTAGTTAGAGGGTGTTTCAGATAGAGGCTGCATTAAATAGAGGCTGTGTTAAATTGAGACTGTGTCAGGTAGGAGCTGTGTCATATATGGGCTGTGTCAGACAGGGCCTGTGTTAGTGAGATAGGGTCTGTGTTAGATAAAGGCTGTGTTAGAGGCTATGCTAGATAGAGGATTTGTTAGTGAGATAGAGGCTGTTCTAGTGGATAGAGGCTGTGTAAGAGGACGTGCTAGATAGAGTCTGTGTTAGATATAGGCTTTATTGGTGAGATAGAGGCTGTGTTAGAGAAATAGAGGCTGTGTTAGTGGATAGAGGCTGTGCCATTGGACAGAGGCTGTGTTAGTGAGATAGAGACTGTTAGTGAAAAAGAGGCTGTGTTAGTAAGAGGCTGTGCTAATGAGAGAGGCTGTGTTAGTGATATAGAGGCTGTGTTAGATAAAGGCTGTGTTATATAGAGGTTGTGTTATTGAGATAGAGGCTGTGCTATTGGATAGAGACTGTGTTAGATAGATAGAGGCTGTGTTGGTGAAACAAAGTCTTTGGTAGTGGCAGAGGCTGTGCCATTTGACAGAGGCTGTGTTATTGAGATAGAGGCTGTAATAGTAGATAGAGGCTGTGTTAGAGACATTGAGGTTGTGTTTGAGGCTGTGTTAGTGAGATAGTGGCTGTGTTAGTGAGATAGTGGCTGTGTTAGCAAGATAGAGGCTATTTTAGCATGATAGAGGCTATGTTGGTGAGATCGAGGCTATGTTAGCGTGATAAAGGTTATGCCAGTGGAATAGAGGCTGTGTTAGATAGAGGCTGTGTCAGAAAGATAGAGGCTGTGTCAGATAGGTGATGTGTTCGATAGAGGCTGTGTCAGGAAGATAGAGGCTGTGTTAAATAGAGGCTGTGTCAGATAGGGGCTGTGTAAGTAAGATAGAGGCAGTAAATAAGTGAAGTAAAGGGTTTGGAGGCAGTTTTTCAAGAAATCTGATACAGAGATAGAGGCTGTGTTGGTGAGGTAGAGACTGTGTTAATGAAATAGAGGGTTTTTTTTATTTAGAGGCTGTGTTAGAGGTTATGTTAGATAGAGGAAGTGTTAATGAAATATATGCTGTGATAGAGGCTGTGTTAGATAGAGGCTTTGTTAGCAAGATAGAAGCTATGTTAAATAGAGGCTGTGTCAGATAGGGACTGTGTTAGCGAGATAGAACCTGTGTTAGTAAGAGCAGGGGCGGATTGGGGATTAAAACCAGGCCGGTAAACATCTTGAAGCAGCCCTAATGGTGGGGGGGGGGGGTGTCCCCAAAATCCACATGTATACCTCCCAACATTGGCTGCATGAAGAATAGGGGCCTAATGCGTGCCAAAGGCACGCGCCCATTTTTTGGGGTGTGGCCTAGCATATGGGGGCGTGTCCTCTTTCAGCGAGGTCACGCCACATTTTTGCCGCTGTGGGGGCATGGCTAGTGGCTCTCTGAGCTGCTGGCTATGTCCCCAGCCCCTCAGGCTGCAGAATAGATGCTTGGGAGGAGAAGCGACGAAGGTGGCGGAGAAAACAAGGTGGGAGGAGGGATGAAGGTGGCGGAGGAAACAAGGTGGGAGGAGGGACGAAGGTGGCGGAGTAAACAAGTGGGAGGAGGGACGAAGGTGGTGGAGGAAACAAGGTGGGAGGAGGGACGAAGGTGGTGGAAGAAACAAGGTGGGAGGAGGGACGAAGGTGGCTGAGGAAACAAGGTGGGAGGAGGGACGACGGTGTGGCCTAGCGTATGGGGGCGTGGCCTCTTTCAGCGAGGTCACGCCACATTTTTGAAGCTGTGGGGGCATGGCTAGTGGCTCTCTGAGCTGCTGGCTATGTCCCCAGCCCCTCAGGCTGCAGAATAGATGCTTGGGAGGAGAAGCGACGAAGGTGGCGGAGAAAACAAGGTGGGAGGAGGGATGAAGGTGGCGGAGGAAACAAGGTGGGAGGAGGGACGAAGGTGGTGGAGGAAACAAGGTGGGAGGAGGGACGAAGGTGGCTGAGGAAACAAGGTGGGAGGAGGGACGAAGGTGTGGCCTAGCGTATGGGGGCTGGGCCTCTTTCAGCGAGGTCACACCACATTTTTTAAGCTGTGGGGGCATGGCTAGTGGCTCTCTGAGCTGCTGGCTATGTCCCCAGCCCCTCAGGCTGCAGAATAGATGCTTGGGAGGAGAAGCGACGAAGGTGGCGGAGAAAACAAGGTGGGAGGAGGGACGAAGGTGGCGGAGGAAACAAGGTGGGAGGAGGGACGAAGGTGGTGGAGGAAACAAGTGGGAGGAGGGACGAAGGTGGCGGAGGAAACAAGGTGGGAGGAGGGACGAAGGTGGCGGAGGAAACAAGGTGGGAGGAGGGACAAAGGTGGCGGAGGAAACAAGTGGGAGGAGGGACGAAGGTGGCGGTGGAAACAAGGTGGGAGGAGGGACGAAGGTGGCGGAGGAAACAAGGTGGGAGAAGGGACGAAGGTGGTGGAGGAAACAAGTGGGAGGAGAGACGAAGGTGGCGGAGGAAACAAGGTGGGAGGAGGGACGAAGGTGGTGGAGGAAACAAGTGGGAGGAGGGACGAAGGTGGCGGAGGAAACAAGGTGGGAGGAGGGACGAAGGTGGTGGAGGAAACAAGTGGGAGGAGGGACGAAGGTGGCGGAGGAAACAAGGTGGGAGGAGGGACGAAGGTGGCGGAGGAAACAAGGTGGGAGGAGGGACAAAGGTGGCGGAGGAAACAAGTGGGAGGAGGGACGAAGGTGGCGGAGGAAACAAGGTGGGAGGAGGGACGAAGGTGGCGGAGGAAACAAGGTGGGAGGAGGGACGAAGGTGGTGGAGGAAACAAGTGGGAGGAGGGACGAAGGTGGCGGAGGAAATAAGGTGGGAGGAGGGACGAAGGTGGCGGAGGAAACAAGGTAGTAGGAGGGACGAAGGTGGCGGAGGAAACAAGGTGGGAGGAGGGACGAAGGTGGCTGAGGAAAGAAGGTGGGAGGAGGGACGAAGGTGGCAGAGGAAACAAGGTGGGAGGAGGGACGAAGGTGGCGGAGGAAACAAGGTGGGAGGATGGACGAAGGTGGCGGAGGAAACAAGGATGCAGGGTAGTGGAGGACTTTGTGTAGCAGCTCACTGGCCCACTTAGACCAATATATATATATATATATATATATATATATATCGGCAAAAGTGAACAGCCAGTCGCACGTCATTTCTATGACGCCAAACACTCTATCGCTACACTGCAATATCAAATGATTGATCATGTGCCGCCTCTCTCTAGAGGCAGCAACAGATCCCTTCTCTTTTTTTTTTTTTTTTTAATATTTTTTATTTGGTTTTTCAAAGTTTTGTAGTTATACAGATAGGTTTCCAAATAAATATGCGTAGTAAACATGTTCACACAGCAATATGTTATACCCCGATCAGGGCACATGAGACAATATAGTAAGATATGATCATTTCTCAAATCTCTCCCCGCAGAGGCCCGAGATCCCTTCTCTTATTACAAAAAGAAAGCCGTTGGATTTATATGTTAGACACCTTAGACCCTCGAGGGCTAAATTAAAACCTGGGTCTCAGTTGCTTCTTATAAATAGTCAATTGGACAATGCTGCAGGCCCCCTTGTTGCTTTGTGCTTGTGTTTTCAGCAGATACTGTCCCCTGATGTTAGATAGACATTATATGCACCGACATATGCTTACAGTACATCACCTTGCCTCATAGCGTATATTATATAAGGTACAGTACCTTGCCTCATAGCATATATTATATAAGGTACAGTACCTTGCCTCATAGCGTATATTATTGCCACTTTATTGTAGAGAACCTTATATGAATTTTTGTACTGTTTGAAGTATGTAAGTCCACCTACCGGATCGGACACAGCTTTTTAATATTTAATACTTTTTATGCTTAACATTTTATGCACTCGGTATCAACTGCTCACATGACATCACAGTAATTCTGCAGCAGTTACAGCAGTTTATTTTGCACTTAATCATGAATCCATCTTCATAGATACTCTTACATTGTTGTCTAGGCTCACTAGGGCGGAGTGAAAACATCCAAATTGAGAAATTCAAAATCGGCTAATGTGTAAAAGTTGTGACGTGACCTGAATAAGCCGGCCCTAGGTATAGGCAAACTAGGCAATTGCCTATGGCGTTTGGAATGCCTAGGGGCACCAGCAGCTTCTGCTGATTAAAATGATATGCAGCATGCCTATATTCTATGTGTGAGTGAGGCTGTATCTGCATATGAAATAGTGTATCCATGGAAATCACTGTAACATAGCATACACAGAATATAGGCATGCCGCATATCATTTTAATCAACGGAAGCTCCTTGTGTGTCCTGGTCACATAACAATGCAAATAAGACGAATTTTCAGCAAAAAAGGCTCCCAACATTAGCAGAACTGGGAAAGGGGAGCAGGGTCAGAGGTGGAACTAGTGGCGGTGCTAGGGGGCACCAGCCAAAATCTTGCCTAGGGTGTCATTTAGGCTAGGGCCGGCTCTGTGAATAAGAAACGTGCAAAATCTTTTTGATCTGAGTCAACATCTTCTGTTCTGGCAAGAGGCCGGAAGTTTCAATTTTTTGGTGAAAAAGACAAAAACTATGAAGATGCTCCGATCTAGTTAAAATGATGTCATGATGTCTTAGAGTGGTTCATTAATATACTTTAGCTTAGTAAATAAGAGTATGAGCTTGTCCTAGTGCAAAGTGACTGACTTTGGCGGGAGAAAAAATCCCTGATAATTAACCCATTTTAATGGTTTCAATTGTGAATATGGTGTTTTCTTCAGAATGTGTTTTTCTTTTTCTTTTTTTTTTTTTTTGGGGGGGGGGGGGATGCTCTGAAATTGCTCTGATCACGAATAGAAACTTGGTGGGAAAAAAACCAGGGTAAATCCCCTTTGTTTGCCCTTAATAGAATAGTGCAACTATGTGTCTTCTAATGTCCAACAAACTCTTTACTGAATGCTCCAGTAAGTTCAGTAACAATGCATTACGCTCTGTTATTAGGGTACAGTATTTTATACACTTCTGTTTATTGTCTTTACTTGTGGCAGTTTATTTTAAACATGAATTGGTCTGAAAAACAGTTTTGCATCCCCTACGCTGGGAACATGAATGGGCTGCATTACAGCATATAATTATGCAAAGATAAGCCAATCTATTAACAGTTAAATATGTTCAAGTGTATTATGCTGTAATAAACACATACATCTAATGTTTAGAAAAATAAAATCAAGAACATTGATTCAAAAATAACAAGTTAATCATTCTATGAGTGGTGTCCAGCAGTACATATATGCCAATCACTGTGTTCATTTCTAGGCAGGATTGATCAGCAATACTTATTACACTTATTACATCATAATAAACTTTAACATATTTAACTGTGAATATATTGGCTTATCTTTTGGCATAATTATATGCTGTAATGCAGCCCATTCATGTTCCCAGCATAGGGGATGCCAATAAACAGAAGTGATGTGTAAAATGATACATTAGACAGTTTACACTGTTACTTGTAACACTTATTGTAACAGTTACTGTTTTTCAATAACAGACTGCAACAGTTATTTCGGTACTCTTTACCTAGCAGGGCGCCCATCGCGGGCATCGCATGTACATCGCATGCCATTTGCGATGCGACCGATGCGATGAGCGTCCCTTCGCGGGCTTCACAGGTATCGCGTGGGGTGGCGTTAACAATTGGGGGTGCCCAGGGTGGCTATTTGGGGTCTGTGGGCCATTTAACATTGTTCCCAATGTTAAATCGGGTCAATTGACCCATTTAACATTGTTCCCTATGTAAAATCGCGGTAATCGCGTCGATCGCATCGCATGCGATTTTTTGGCCGCATGCAATGCGATCGACGCGATTTTTTTACCTGCGATGCCCATGATCAAAATCGTGGGCGCCCTGCTAGGTAAAGAGTACCGTTATTTCTTATTTATGTACACAGGATTGTCTATCTTTGCATAATCATGTATTTCAGTGACACTGTGTGAAATATAACACTGCATAATGGCCCTTAATGAGACCTGATCTCAGTACAAATTTGTTCTCAAAATGGGCTAAAAATGCTGCACTGCAGGTGGGGCAGATGTAACATGTGCAGAGAGAGTTAAGCTGGCCATACATCTATTGTCAGATCTGGCTGGTTGGAACAAAATCCTAGTAATGGATGAGAGCAAATGAAAAAACTGTCATTCAAATATTACCAGGCAGGGGCGTAACTACAACGTCATGGGCCCCATAGCAAAATCCTGAAAGCCCCCCCTCATTGTCACTACAATGCTGCTTGGGGAGGGGGGGGTCAGAAAAAAGAGTGGGTAGAGTGAGATAAAGGGTGCCAAGAAAAAGAAAGGTGAGAAAGATAAAGGGAGGAGTGCGAGCAGGGAGGGTGAGAGGAAGAGGGGATAAAGAGTGTGAGAGTGTCAGGGAGATAAAGGGGGTGAGAC
Source organism: Crinia signifera (assembly GCF_055691185.1). Classification (NCBI taxonomy): domain Eukaryota; kingdom Metazoa; phylum Chordata; class Amphibia; order Anura; family Myobatrachidae; genus Crinia; species Crinia signifera. The sequence goes on from NC_139226.1 coordinate 1,000,252, forward strand.
AGGGAGAGAGAGAGACAGGGAGAGAGAGAGAGACATGGGGTGAGATGTACTAAACCTGAAAAGTGATAACATGGAAAGTGATAAACCAACAGCCAATCAGCTCCTACCTGTCATTTTTCAAACACAGCCTGTGACAAGGCAGGCAGGAGCTGATTGGCTGGTGGTTTATCACTCTCGTTTTTATCACTTTTCAAGCTTGGTACATCTGGCCCATGGAGAGAGAGAGACAGGGAGAGAGAGAGACACACACACAGAGCCAATTGTAGACACAGTAGGGAGAAAGAAAGGGTGTTACAGAGGGAACAATGAGGGAGAGGGGAAAGAGGTGGGTAGATGCTATATAGAGGAGAAAGAGACAAGGGGCAAAGATAGAAATAAAGATGTGAGACAGTGGGGGAGTGAGAGAGGGATGAGATGAAGAGGGGACAGGGGGAAGAGAGCAGGGGTTGGTGGACGGAGAGAACATGGAGGTGAAAAAGAAGAGAGAAAGGGGAATGGTGAGCAAGCAAAAAAGAGGACAGAGACGGGGTGGTGGGGAGAGAGAGATTAAGAGGGTCGGGTGTGGGGGGTCAAGGGGAGTGAGGGATGAGGGGAGGGAGGAAAAGGGAGATGAGAGGGTGTAGAGGGATTACAGTGGAAGGGGGGGAATGAGAGTGGAGAGGGGAAGGACAGTGTGGTAAAACAAGAGGGGAAGGGGGAAGAGTAAAAAGGGGGGGCATGAGGGGATGGGAAGAGGGGGAGCAAGGATTTGGCTGGCTTCCCCCTGGCAGGTCTGCAAATGCACTCACCAGCTCCTTTTACTGGTGCAGGGCTCCCCTACTCTTCTGTGCTGGGCTGTACCACTTCCCAACACCATGGTCCCCTGCTCTCCTCCTTGACTCTTAGGCTCGTCTGGGGCACAGTGCTTTACTGCTGCTCCCAGAATGGCGCCGGGATTTACTGCTCACGGGGAGGTGCGCCCTTTAATGATCACCGAGTAGCGCAGTCTCCGCGCGCTGCTCCCCAGCAGTGCCATACTGACCTTTACTTCTCCCCTTGCAGCGCCGGGCTCCTCTGCTCCCTGGATGGCGCCGGGCTCCTCTGCTCCTTGGATGATGCAGGGCTTCAGTGCTCACAGGACGGAACCAGGAGGTACTGCTTCCTGGCCCTGAGTTCTAATGCTCCCCGGCGCCTGTGAATGGTGTATTACAAGAGGGCAGCGCGGCAACTGCCCGCGCTGAAATATTACAAAAAAAACGCATGAAAGAAAAATATCAAGGGGGTGCAGGGGATAGCCTGCTGGGGGCCGGGGCCCCCCAAGCCCTGGGCCCCATAGCAATTGCATCCCATGAACCCCTATAGTTACGCCACTGTTACCAGGTATTTGTTCCAACCAGCCCAATCTGACAATCGATCTGTAGATGTCTGGCCACCTTTAGATTTTTGTGAGTTATTTTATTCCGTGCAGGGTAAATACTGGCTGCATTATTTTTACACTGCAATTTAGATTTCAGTTTCAACACACCCCACTCAAATTTAACTCTCTCTGCACGTTACATCTGCCCCACCACTTTTAACTGTGGGAACACCCGAGGCTGGCCGCGGCCATCTTCATTCAGGGTACAGTGCCGCGGCCCAGCACGGAGATGCCACGGCTGGCCCTGTTAACGAGGGTGGACGGCTGCTTCCACTAAAATCTGCCAGCCCACCGGGAAACAGCCCGGTTTCCCGGCAGGGCCAATCCGCCCCTGAGTAAGAGGTTAGATAGAGGCTGTATCAGTAAGAGGATGTATTAGTGGATAGAGGCTGTGTTAGATAGTGGCATTTTCAGTAAGAGGTTGTGTCAGGTAGAGGCTTTCTTAGCAAGATAGATGCTGTGTTAGATAGAGGCTGTGTTAGATAGAGGCTGTGTTAGATAGTGGCTTTTTCAGTAAGAGGTTGTGTCAGGTAGAGGCTTTGTTAGCAAGATAGATGCTGTGTTAGATAGAGGCTGTGTTAGATAGAGGCTGTGTTAGATAGTGGCTTTTTCAGTAAGAGGTTGTGTCAGGTAGAGGCTTTGTTAGCAAGATAGATGCTGTGTTAGATAGAGGCTGTGTTAGATAGAGGCTGTGTCGGGTAGAGGCTGTGTTAGAGAAATAGAGGCTATGTTAGTAACAGGCTGTGTTAAATAGAGGCTGTGTTAGTGAGATAGATTGTAAGGACGGTTTTCAAGGTCAATCGCACAGGACAGTAATCTCAATTTTGAATACTTTAAGAGGAGGGCCCCCCGTTTGGTGTGTGGATGGGAATTAGTATGATGCCCGGGGATGTGCTACCACTGGACAAATTAATTACGTAGAAGTTTGGAGAGAACAGGTTTTTCACGATAGTGGTGCACCGTAATAATTGGACGATTTAAAAAGTAACCTTTTACACCAAAATCCCTGGTCGGACCCTGGTCTTTGAACACGGAAGTTTCCAGGGTCGGACCCTGCTTCATACCCCATTTACACAGCACTTCAACCTGGGTCGGACCTGGGTCTGCACCATTTACACTGAACCTGGGTCAGCCCTGCCTTTCCCTATGGATGACATTAAAAATGTCAATTTTAGGACTGATAAACTGCCAGCCAACCTTCCCTCAATGATTTAAATAAAAATTAAGAGACATGACTAGTTAGCATTGAAAAATGTTGGTTGGTTTATTTAGCAAAATATTTTGTCAAAAAGTTATATTCAGTGATGCAGCAGCAGTCAGTTGGTCGACCTAAAGATGGTCGACAGTCATTAGGTCGAAACCACTAGGTCGACATACTGCAAGGTCCACATGGGACAAGGTCAACAGGTCATTAGGTCGACACAAGCATTAGGTCGGCATAGGATTTTTCACTGTTTAATGAGCCGACAGGCGGTATTTCATGCCCTAATATCCACTAGGGCAGTGATGGCTAACCTTGACACTCCAGCTGTTATTGAACTACACATCCCAGCATGCCCTGCTACAGATTTACTATTTGGCCATGCTAAAACTGATGCAGGGCATGCTGGGATGTGTAGTTCAACAACAGCTGGAGTGTCAAGGTTAGCCATCACTGCACTGGGGCATTGTGGGAGAATAAAATAGTGTGCCGAGTGCATGGACACTTAAAACTGTGTCCATGTCGACTATGTCGACATTCGGGTAAAAAAAAAACACAGTCAAAAGCCCCATGTTGACCTTTTGACTGTCGACCTAGACCATGTCGACCTAATGCTTGTGTCGACCGGATGACCTGTCAATCTTATCCCATGTCGACCTAGACACCTGTCGACCTTGCAGTATGTCGACCTTATGACTGTCGACAATCTTTAGGTCGACCATACAATCCATACCCCTCCCCCCAGCCCCCCCAAAACAAACATAAATGATTTCTGTAGGTAGGGTATATATCCCTTAAAAAATGGAGTCACTGGAGTGGGAGGCACATCACGCACCCTCCTCCTTTAAGCTCTTGGTCCCACTACTGCCTGACAGCGCTGCATCCTAGTGCCAGATAGGGTTGTGGCAGGTCCACCTGTGGAGTGCCAGGTAGCAGCCTGTGTGCACTGTCCGCACGGGTTGCTGTCTTCTGCTGCTGCAATGCACTGTGGAATGCATGGTACTGACTTACGGAAAGGCGTCCCATGCTTCTGGTATCCTTTCAGCCCTACCCAGATGTCCTGACCTGGGTTGGGACCATTTACACCGCTCACGACCCAGGTCCGACCAGTGTTCAACCCTGGTCAGGACCTGGGTAGGAGACCCATTTCACCAACACTGACCTGGGTCCGACCTGGGTCCGACCTGGGTTTTTCGTTGGTGTAAAAGGGGTATAACACGTCCCCCGAGTGGAAACAGGCTACACAGCCGACACGCAGGGAAGAGACGTAGTGATCCAATAAAATTATTTGGAATACAAGTGCTAAAGGACGCCGCATGAGCCCAAGTTTTTAACTTGCACTATCTTGCACTTGTCTTTGTTATATGTTATATGTAGTGTGTCATATTTTCGCAGCTTTTTTATGTAATAAACTATTAAAAGTTACGGTACTTGTTTCCTAGCACGGCCACAATCGCGGGTAATTTTTAGTGGTCTGCGATGCGACCGACGCGATGCCCGCGATTTCCCATTGAAATGCATTGAAAAAAGTCTAAATCGCGTCGGTCGCATCGCATGCGGCTAAAAAAAGCATGAGATGGTCCAGACGCGATGCCCGCGATTTCCCATAGGGAACAATGTTAAATGCCTCAATTTACCCAAATCAACATAGGGAACAATGTTAAATGGGCCAGAAACCCCCAAAAACACCACTGAAGTGTGAAATGGCCCCGCAAAATTAGTTAAGACCACCCCACGATGAACGTGAATCCGAAGCGCTGCAAGCGCAGCGAGCCCGCGAGGGGCGGCGGTACGCGTCCTCCGACCTTTTCATACCTCCACTATCCACGTCGGCGTGGAGTTGAGAATAGATAGTGTGGCGAACGCAGCGAGCCACCGAGCCCGAAGCGTGGCGAGTGCAGCGAGCCCCGCGAGGGGACGCGGGTACCTGTGAAGCCCGCGAAGGGACGCGTTTACCATGCTTCGGGTTCATGTTCATCGTGGGGTGGCGTTTACTAATTTTGGGGGGACATTTCACTGTTCAGGGGTGTTTTTTGGGGTTTCTGGCCCATTTAACATTGTTCCTTACAGTATGTTGATTTGGGTAAATCGAGGCATTTAACATTGTTCCCTATGGGAAATCGCGGCCATTGCGTCGGTCGCATCACATGCGATTTTTTAGCCCGCATGCGATGCGACCAATTTTTTTACCTGCGATGCCCGAGATCATGATCGCTGTGGCCGTGCTAGGAAACAAGTACCAAAGTTATTTTTTAAATCGTCCAATTATTACGGTGCACCACTATCGTGACAAACCTGTTCTCTCCAAACTTCTTAGTGAGATAGAGGCTGTTTTAGATAAAGGGGTTTATTCTAGTTCATTCTTTCTGACAAAATCCTTCTTAGATGGACAAAACCATGTGCACTGCAGGGGGGGCAGATGTAACATGTGCAGGGAGAGTTAGATTTGGGTGAGTTGTTTTGTTTCTGTGCAGGGAAAATACTGACTGCTTTATTTTACACTGCAATATAGATCTCACTTTGAAGAAAAACCCCACCCAAATCTAATTCTCTCTGCACAAGTTATATCTGCCCCACCCGCAGTGCACATGGTTTTGTCCATCTAAGAAGGATTGTGTCAGAAAGAATGGACTAGAATAACCCCCAAAGGCCGTACTAGTAACAGGCTGTGTGAGCAAGATAGAACCCATGTTAGAGAGAGGCTGTGTTAGTAAGAGGCTGTATCAGTTAGATCAGTGGCGTAAGTTCATCCCAGTTGCCCGGAGGCAAGATGTATATTGGTCCCCCCCCCCCCCCCACACACACACACACACGTACATGCACACACACAACTTTTTATAAGATATATATATATGTCTGTTATGAATTATATATCTATATAGAGAGATATAACACATATATTTCAGTACTCTGCCACGGAAGCAATATTGTTGGCTTTCAATTAATGGATTAAAACTTGCAGGGCAGGAGAGGTGCCCCCTTGGGACCGGGAGCCCGGCGGCAGATAACTCCATTGTCTCCCAGAGTTCTGCCTCTGAGTTAGATGCTGTATTAGTATATAGAGGCTGTGTTAGATAGAGGGTTTGTTAGCAAGATAGAGCCTATGTTGGAGAGATAGAGGCTGTGTTAGATAGACGCTGTGTCAGAGGCTGTGTTAGCGAGATATAGGCTGTGTTAGTAACAGGCTGTGTTAGATAGAGGCTGTGTTAGTGAGATAGAAGCTGTGTCACTTAGAGGCTGTGCTCGATAAAGGCCGTGTTAGTAAGAGGCTGTGTTAGATAGAGGCTTTGTCAGTAAGAGGCTGTGTCAGGTAGAGGCTAGAGGCTGTGTTAGCAAGAGAGAGGCTGTGTTAGCGAGATAGAGGCTGTGTCAGTTAGAGGCTGTTTTAGCGAGATATAGGCTGTGTTAGATAGAGGCTGTGTTAGTGAGATAGAAGCTGTGTCAGTTAGAGGCTGTGTTAGATAGAGGCTGTGTTAGTGAGATAGAAGCTGTGTCAGTTAGAGGCTGTGTTCGTGAGATAGAAGCTGTGTCAGTTAGAGGCTGTGTTAGATAATGGCCGTGTTAGTAAGTCAGAGGCTGTGTAAGATAGAGGCTTTGTCAGTAAGAGGCTGTGTCAGGTAGAGGCTAGAGGCTGTGTTAGCAAGAGAGAGGCTGTGTTAGATAGACGCTGTGTCAGTTAGAGGCTGTTTTAGCGAGATATAGGCTGTGTTAGTAACAGGCTGTGTTAGTGAGATAGAAGCTGTGTCAGTTAGAGGCTGTGTTAGATAGGGGCTGTGATAGTGAGAGAGAAGCTGTGTCAGTTAGAGGCTGTGTTAGATAGAGGCTGTGTTAGTGAGATAGAAGCTATGTCAGTGAGAGGCTGTGTTAGATAGAGGCTGTGCTAGTGAGATAGAAGCTGTGTCAGTGAGAGGCTGTGTTAGATAGAGGCTGTGTTAGTGAGATAGAAGCTGTGTCAGTGAGAGGCTGTGTTAGATAAAAGGCTGTGTTAGTGAGATAGAAGCTGTGTCAGTTAGAGGCTGTGTTAGTGAGATAGAAGCTGTGTCAGTTAGAGGCTGTGTTAGTGAGATAGAAGCTGTGTCAGTTAGAGGCTGTGTTAGTGAGATAGAAGCTGTGTCAGTTAGAGGCTATGTTAGTGAGATAGAAGCTGTGTCAGTTAGAGGCTGTGTTAGATAGAGGCTGTGCTAGTGAGATAGAAGCTGAGTCAGTGAGAGGCTGTGTTAGTTAGATAGAAGCTGTGTCAGTTAGAGGCTGTGTTAGATAGGGGCTGTGTTAGTGAGATAGAAGCTGTGTCAGTTAGAGGCTGTGTTAGTGAGATAGAAGCTGTGTCAGTTAGAGGCTGTGTTAGTGAGATAGAAGCTGTGTCAGTTAGAGGCTGTGTTAGATAGAGGCTGTGTTAGTGAGATAGAAGCTGTGTCAGTTAGAGGCTGTGTTAGATAGAGGCTGTGTTAGTGAGATAGAAGCTGTGTCACTTAGAGGCTGTGCTCGATAAAGGCCGTGTTAGTAAGAGGCTGTGTTAGATAGAGGCTTTGTCAGTAAGAGGCTGTGTCAGGTAGAGGCTAGAGGCTGTGTTAGCAAGAGAGAGGCTGTGTTAGCGAGATAGAGGCTGTGTCAGTTAGAGGCTGTTTTAGCGAGATATAGGCTGTGTTAGATAGAGGCTGTGTTAGTGAGATAGAAGCTGTGTCAGTTAGAGGCTGTGTTAGATAGAGGCTGTGTTAGTGAGATAGAAGCTGTGTCAGTTAGAGGCTGTGTTCGTGAGATAGAAGCTGTGTCAGTTAGAGGCTGTGTTAGATAATGGCCGTGTTAGTAAGTCAGAGGCTGTGTAAGATAGAGGCTTTGTCAGTAAGAGGCTGTGTCAGGTAGAGGCTAGAGGCTGTGTTAGCAAGAGAGAGGCTGTGTTAGATAGACGCTGTGTCAGTTAGAGGCTGTTTTAGCGAGATATAGGCTGTGTTAGTAACAGGCTGTGTTAGTGAGATAGAAGCTGTGTCAGTTAGAGGCTGTGTTAGATAGGGGCTATGATAGTGAGAGAGAAGCTGTGTCAGTTAGAGGCTGTGTTAGATAGAGGCTGTGTTAGTGAGATAGAAGCTATGTCAGTGAGAGGCTGTGTTAGATAGAGGCTGTGCTAGTGAGATAGAAGCTGTGTCAGTGAGAGGCTGTGTTAGATAGAGGCTGTGTTAGTGAGATAGAAGCTGTGTCAGTGAGAGGCTGTGTTAGATAAAAGGCTGTGTTAGTGAGATAGAAGCTGTGTCAGTTAGAGGCTGTGTTAGTGAGATAGAAGCTGTGTCAGTTAGAGGCTGTGTTAGTGAGATAGAAGCTGTGTCAGTTAGAGGCTGTGTTAGTGAGATAGAAGCTGTGTCAGTTAGAGGCTATGTTAGTGAGATAGAAGCTGTGTCAGTTAGAGGCTGTGTTAGATAGAGGCTGTGCTAGTGAGATAGAAGCTGAGTCAGTGAGAGGCTGTGTTAGTTAGATAGAAGCTGTGTCAGTTAGAGGCTGTGTTAGATAGGGGCTGTGTTAGTGAGATAGAAGCTGTGTCAGTTAGAGGCTGTGTTAGTGAGATAGAAGCTGTGTCAGTTAGAGGCTGTGTTAGTGAGATAGAAGCTGTGTCAGTTAGAGGCTGTGTTAGATAGAGGCTGTGTTAGTGAGATAGAAGCTATGTCAGTGAGAGGCTGTGTTAGATAGAGGCTGTGCTAGTGAGATAGAAGCTGTGTCAGTGAGAGGCTGTGTTAGATAGAGGCTGTGTTAGTGAGATAGAAGCTGTGTCAGTGAGAGGCTGTGTTAGATAAAAGGCTGTGTTAGTGAGATAGAAGCTGTGTCAGTTAGAGGCTGTGTTAGTGAGATAGAAGCTGTGTCAGTTAGAGGCTGTGTTAGTGAGATAGAAGCTGTGTCAGTTAGAGGCTGTGTTAGTGAGATAGAAGCTGTGTCAGTTAGAGGCTATGTTAGTGAGATAGAAGCTGTGTCAGTTAGAGGCTGTGTTAGATAGAGGCTGTGCTAGTGAGATAGAAGCTGAGTCAGTGAGAGGCTGTGTTAGTTAGATAGAAGCTGTGTCAGTTAGAGGCTGTGTTAGATAGGGGCTGTGTTAGTGAGATAGAAGCTGTGTCAGTTAGAGGCTGTGTTAGTGAGATAGAAGCTGTGTCAGTTAGAGGCTGTGTTAGTGAGATAGAAGCTGTGTCAGTTAGAGGCTGTGTTAGATAGAGGCTGTGTTAGTGAGATAGAAGCTGTGTCAGTTAGAGGCTGTGTTAGATAGAGGCTGTGTTAGTGAGATAGAAGCTGTGTCACTTAGAGGCTGTGCTCGATAAAGGCCGTGTTAGTAAGAGGCTGTGTTAGATAGAGGCTTTGTCAGTAAGAGGCTGTGTCAGGTAGAGGCTAGAGGCTGTGTTAGCAAGAGAGAGGCTGTGTTAGCGAGATAGAGGCTGTGTCAGTTAGAGGCTGTTTTAGCGAGATATAGGCTGTGTTAGATAGAGGCTGTGTTAGTGAGATAGAAGCTGTGTCAGTTAGAGGCTGTGTTAGATAGAGGCTGTGTTAGTGAGATAGAAGCTGTGTCAGTTAGAGGCTGTGTTCGTGAGATAGAAGCTGTGTCAGTTAGAGGCTGTGTTAGATAATGGCCGTGTTAGTAAGTCAGAGGCTGTGTAAGATAGAGGCTTTGTCAGTAAGAGGCTGTGTCAGGTAGAGGCTAGAGGCTGTGTTAGCAAGAGAGAGGCTGTGTTAGATAGACGCTGTGTCAGTTAGAGGCTGTTTTAGCGAGATATAGGCTGTGTTAGTAACAGGCTGTGTTAGTGAGATAGAAGCTGTGTCAGTTAGAGGCTGTGTTAGATAGGGGCTATGATAGTGAGAGAGAAGCTGTGTCAGTTAGAGGCTGTGTTAGATAGAGGCTGTGTTAGTGAGATAGAAGCTATGTCAGTGAGAGGCTGTGTTAGATAGAGGCTGTGCTAGTGAGATAGAAGCTGTGTCAGTGAGAGGCTGTGTTAGATAGAGGCTGTGTTAGTGAGATAGAAGCTGTGTCAGTGAGAGGCTGTGTTAGATAAAAGGCTGTGTTAGTGAGATAGAAGCTGTGTCAGTTAGAGGCTGTGTTAGTGAGATAGAAGCTGTGTCAGTTAGAGGCTGTGTTAGTGAGATAGAAGCTGTGTCAGTTAGAGGCTGTGTTAGTGAGATAGAAGCTGTGTCAGTTAGAGGCTATGTTAGTGAGATAGAAGCTGTGTCAGTTAGAGGCTGTGTTAGATAGAGGCTGTGCTAGTGAGATAGAAGCTGAGTCAGTGAGAGGCTGTGTTAGTTAGATAGAAGCTGTGTCAGTTAGAGGCTGTGTTAGATAGGGGCTGTGTTAGTGAGATAGAAGCTGTGTCAGTTAGAGGCTGTGTTAGTGAGATAGAAGCTGTGTCAGTTAGAGGCTGTGTTAGTGAGATAGAAGCTGTGTCAGTTAGAGGCTGTGTTAGATAGAGGCTGTGTTAGTGAGATAGAAGCTGTGTCAGTTAGAGGCTGTGTTAGATAGAGGCTGTGTTAGTGAGATAGAAGCTGTGTCAGTTAGAGGCTGTGTTAGATAGAGGCTGTGTTAGTGAGATAGAATCTGTGTCAGTTAGAGGCTGTGTTAGAAAGAGGCTGTGTTAGTGAGCTAGAAGCTGTGTCAGGTAGAGGCTGTGTTAGATAGAGGCTGCGTTAGTGAGATAGAAGCTGTGTCAGTTAGAGGCTGTGTTAGATAGAGGCTGTGTTAGTGAGATAGAAGCTGTATCAGTTAGAGGCTGTGTTAGTGAGATAGAAGCTGTGTCAGTTAGAGGCTGTGTTAGATAATGGCTGTGTTAGTAAGTCAGAGGCTGTGTAAGATAGAGGCTTTGTCAGTAAGAGGCTGTGTCAGGTAGAGTCTAGAGGCTGTGTTAGCAGGATAGAGGCTGGCAGCCAGTCACTGACGCCCTAATAAGCAGACACCACTGAAACTTCCCGCACTCAGATCAGATTAAACTTCCTGCGACTTGTTATCAAACAGATGCTAATCTGTCACCTTTTGCTCCGCCATAAACTTCTCCTTTTCTAGTTTCTCTCTTCTCTAAAGCGGCTTCCAAACATGTCGGACTTATCAGGAATAATTTTACATCTGTGATTAAATAAGAGAAATTAGGGTGCATAATAGCAGCCCGGCTTCCCCTCCTCCATCCCAGGAGGCTCCATTGCTTTTTAAGAATCTGACCAAGTTAAGAGGCAGCGAGTTGGAGTTGGAGTGAGAGAGTGGTGCGGCCTGGGAATAGGCCCCATCTGCTGCATAAACATAGAGAGGAACTTCAGGCAGAATGCAATATCAGACGCCACATCAAAGGCAGCAAAGCGCCATTTCTGTGTCAGATGCAGCTCTGAGCGTCTGTGGAGCCTCCTATTATACATGAACTTTTGTACTCGCTCACTCATCTGAAAACGCTGGAAACATCAGAGTGTTTGCTTTTCAAGTACTTCTCCCTTCATACCCCCTCTGTAATAAGGGGCAGGGGGCTGATTGCTTTATTCTGCCGAAAAGCAGGTTCCTGCCAGTATCAGACATTCCTAACTTCCCCTGCAGGGGACTCTGCTACCTACATCGATGTCCCCAAAACCTTCGACTGCTGCCTGCATCCTGAGGAAGGGGCATCGATGTTCCAAAAACCATCGACTGGTGCCTGCATCCTGGGGAAGAGACATCGATGTCCAAACCACCATCGACTGGTGCCTGCATCCTGGGGAAGGGACATCGATGTCCTAACCACCATCGACTGGTGCCTGCATCCTGGGAAAGGGACATTGATGTCCGAACCACCATCGACTGGTGCCTGCATTCTGGGGAAGGGACATGGATGTCCTAACCACCATCGACTGGTGCCTGCATCCTAGGGAAGGGACATGGATGTCCTAACCACCATCGACTGGTGCCTGCATCCTAGGGAAGGGACATCGATGTCCCAAAAACCATCGACTGGTGCCTGCATCCTGAGGAAGGGACACCGATGTCCCAAAAACCATCGACTGGTGCCTGCATCCTGAGGAAGGGACATAGATGCCCCAAAAACCATCGACTGGTGCCTGCATCCTGGGGAAGGGACATCAATATCCCAAAAACCATCGACTGGTGCCTGCATCCTGGGGAAGGGACATCGATGTCCCAAAAACCAGGGACAGGTGCCTGCATCCTGGGGAAGGGACATTGATGTCCTAACCACCATCGACTGATGCCTGCATCCTGGGGAAGGGACATTGATGTCCTAACCACCATCAACTGGCGCCTGCATCCTAGGGAAGGGACATCGATGTCCCAAAAACCATCGACTGGTGCCTGCATCCTGAGGAAGGGAAATCGATGTATTAACCACCATCGACTGATGCCTGCATCCTGGGAAGGGACATTGATGTATTAACCACAATCGACTGGTGTCTGCATCCTGAGGAAGGGACATTGACGTCCCAAAAACCAGGGACAGGTGCCTGCATCCTGGGGAAGGGACATTGATGTCCTAACCACCATCGACTGATGCCTGCATCCTGGGGAAGGGACATCGATGTCCTAACCACCATCGACTGGTGCCTGCATCCTGGGGAAGGGAAATCGATGTATTAACCACCATCGACTGGTGCCTGCATCCTGGGGAAGGGACATCGATGTCCTAACCACCATTGACTGGTGCCTGCATCCTAGGGAAGGGACATTGATGTCCTAAACACCATCGACTGGTGCCTGCATCCTGGGGAAGGGACATCGATGTCCTAACCACCATCGACTGGTGCCTGCATCCTGAGGAAGGGAAATCGATGTATTAACGACCATCGACTGGTGCCTGCATCCTGGGGAAGGGACATTAATGTCCTAACCACCATCGACTTGTGCCTGCATCCTGAGGAAGGGACATCGATGTCCCAAAAACCATCGACTGGTGCCTGCATACTGAGGAAGGGATATCGATGTCCCAAAAACCATCGACTGGTGCCTGCATCCTGGGGAAGGGACACCGATGTCCTAACCACCATCGACTGGTGCCTGCATCCTAGGGAAGGGTAATCGATGTCCTAACCACCATCGACTGGTGCCTGCATCCTGGGGAAGGGACATCGATGTCCTAACCACCATCGACTGGTGCCTGCATCCTAGGGAAGGGACATTGATGTCCTAAACACCATCGACTGGTGCCTGCATCCTGAGGAAGGGACATCGATGTCCCAAAAACCATCGACTGGTGCCTGCATACTGAGGAAGGGATATCGATGTCCCAAAAACCATCGACTGGTGCCTGCATCCTGGGGAAGGGACATTAATGTCCTAACCACCATTGACTGGTGCCTGCATCCTGAGGAAGGGACATCGATGTCCCAAAAACCATCGACTGGTGCCTGCATACTGAGGAAGGGATATTGATGTCCCAAAAACCATCGACTGGTGCCTGCATCCTGGGGAAGGAACATCGATGTCCTAACCACCATCGACTGGTGCCTGCATCCTAGGGAAGGGAAATCGATGTCCTAACCACCATCGACTGGTGCCTGCATTCTGGGGAAGGGACATCAATGTATTAACCACCATCGACTGGTGCCTGCATCCTGGGGAAAGGACATCGATGTCCTAACCACCATCGACTGGTGCCTGCATTCTGGGGAAGGGACATCAATGTATTAACCACCATCGACTGGTGCCTGCATTCTGGGGAAGGGACATCAATGTATTAACCACCATCGACTGGTGCCTGCATCCTGGGGAAAGGACATCGATGTCCTAACCACCATCGACTGGTGCCTGCATCCTAGGGAAGGGACATGGATGTCCTAACCACCATCGACTGGTGCCTGCATCCTAGGGAAGGGACATCGATGTCCCAAAAACCATCGACTGGTGCCTGCATCCTGAGGAAGGGACATCGATGTCCCAAAAACCATTGACTGGTGCCTGCATCCTGAGGAAGGGACACCGATGTCCCAAAAACCATCGACTGGTGCCTGCATCCCGGGGAAGGGACATCAATATCCCAAAAACCATCAACTGGTGCCTGCATCCTGGGGAAGGGACATCAATATCCCAAAAACCATCGACTGGTGCCTGCATACTGAGGAAGGGATATCGATGTCCCAAAAACCATCGACTGGTGCCTGCATCCTGGGGAAGGGACATTAATGTCCTAACCACCATTGACTGGTGCCTGCATCCTGAGGAAGGGACATCGATGTCCCAAAAACCATCGACTGGTGCCTGCATACTGAGGAAGGGATATCGATGTCCCAAAAACCATCGACTGGTGCCTGCATCCTGGGGAAGGAACATCGATGTCCTAACCACCATCGACTGGTGCCTGCATCCTAGGGAATTGAAATCGATGTCCTAACCACCATCGACTGGTGCCTGCATCCTGGGGAAGGGACATTGATGTCCTAACCACCATCAACTGGTGCATGCATCCTAGGTAAGGGAAATTGATGTCCTAACCACCATCGACTGGTGCCTGCATCCTGGGAAGGGACATCGATGTCCTAACCACCATCGAATGGTGCCTGCATCCTGGGGAAGGGACATTGATGTCGAACCACCATCGACTGGTGCCTGCATTCTGGGGAAGGGACATCAATGTATTAACCACCATCGACTGGTGCCTGCATCCTGGGGAAAGGACATCGATGTCCTAACCACCATCGACTGGTGCCTGCATCCTAGGGAAGGGACATGGATGTCCTAACCACCATCGACTGGTGCCTGCATCCTGGGGAAGGGAAATCGATGTATTAACCACCATCGACTGGTGCCTGCATCCTGGGGAAGGGACATCGATGTCCTAACCACCATTGACTGGTGCCTGCATCCTAGGGAAGGGACATTGATGTCCTAAACACCATCGACTGGTGCCTGCATCCTGGGGAAGGGACATCGATGTCCTAACCACCATCGACTGGTGCCTGCATCCTGAGGAAGGGAAATCGATGTATTAACGACCATCGACTGGTGCCTGCATCCTGGGGAAGGGACATTAATGTCCTAACCACCATCGACTTGTGCCTGCATCCTGAGGAAGGGACATCGATGTCCCAAAAACCATCGACTGGTGCCTGCATACTGAGGAAGGGATATCGATGTCCCAAAAACCATCGACTGGTGCCTGCATCCTGGGGAAGGGACATCGATGTCCTAACCACCATCGACTGGTGCCTGCATCCTAGGGAAGGGTAATCGATGTCCTAACCACCATCGACTGGTGCCTGCATCCTGGGGAAGGGACATCGATGTCCTAACCACCATCGACTGGTGCCTGCATCCTAGGGAAGGGACATTGATGTCCTAAACACCATCGACTGGTGCCTGCATCCTGAGGAAGGGACATCGATGTCCCAAAAACCATCGACTGGTGCCTGCATACTGAGGAAGGGATATCGATGTCCCAAAAACCATCGACTGGTGCCTGCATCCTGGGGAAGGGACATTAATGTCCTAACCACCATTGACTGGTGCCTGCATCCTGAGGAAGGGACATCGATGTCCCAAAAACCATCGACTGGTGCCTGCATACTGAGGAAGGGATATCGATGTCCCAAAAACCATCGACTGGTGCCTGCATCCTGGGGAAGGAACATCGATGTCCTAACCACCATCGACTGGTGCCTGCATCCTAGGGAAGGGAAATCGATGTCCTAACCACCATCGACTGGTGCCTGCATTCTGGGGAAGGGACATCAATGTATTAACCACCATCGACTGGTGCCTGCATCCTGGGGAAAGGACATCGATGTCCTAACCACCATCGACTGGTGCCTGCATTCTGGGGAAGGGACATCAATGTATTAACCACCATCGACTGGTGCCTGCATTCTGGGGAAGGGACATCAATGTATTAACCACCATCGACTGGTGCCTGCATCCTGGGGAAAGGACATCGATGTCCTAACCACCATCGACTGGTGCCTGCATCCTAGGGAAGGGACATGGATGTCCTAACCACCATCGACTGGTGCCTGCATCCTAGGGAAGGGACATCGATGTCCCAAAAACCATCGACTGGTGCCTGCATCCTGAGGAAGGGACATCGATGTCCCAAAAACCATTGACTGGTGCCTGCATCCTGAGGAAGGGACACCGATGTCCCAAAAACCATCGACTGGTGCCTGCATCCCGGGGAAGGGACATCAATATCCCAAAAACCATCAACTGGTGCCTGCATCCTGGGGAAGGGACATCAATATCCCAAAAACCATCGACTGGTGCCTGCATACTGAGGAAGGGATATCGATGTCCCAAAAACCATCGACTGGTGCCTGCATCCTGGGGAAGGGACATTAATGTCCTAACCACCATTGACTGGTGCCTGCATCCTGAGGAAGGGACATCGATGTCCCAAAAACCATCGACTGGTGCCTGCATACTGAGGAAGGGATATCGATGTCCCAAAAACCATCGACTGGTGCCTGCATCCTGGGGAAGGAACATCGATGTCCTAACCACCATCGACTGGTGCCTGCATCCTACGGAATTGAAATCGATGTCCTAACCACCATCGACTGGTGCCTGCATCCTGGGGAAGGGACATCGATGTCCTAACCACCATCAACTGGTGCATGCATCCTAGGTAAGGGAAATTGATGTCCTAACCACCATCGACTGGTGCCTGCATCCTGGGAAGGGACATCGATGTCCTAACCACCATCGAATGGTGCCTGCATCCTGGGGAAGGGACATTGATGTCGAACCACCATCGACTGGTGCCTGCATTCTGGGGAAGGGACATCAATGTATTAACCACCATCGACTGGTGCCTGCATCCTGGGGAAAGGACATCGATGTCCTAACCACCATCGACTGGTGCCTGCATCCTAGGGAAGGGACATGGATGTCCTAACCACCATCGACTGGTGCCTGCATCCTAGGGAAGGGACATCGATGTCCCAAAAACCATCGACTGGTGCCTGCATCCTGAGGAAGGGACATCGATGTCCCAAAAACCATTGACTGGTGCCTGCATCCTGAGGAAGGGACACCGATGTCCCAAAAACCATCGACTGGTGCCTGCATCCCGGGGAAGGGACATCAATATCCCAAAAACCATCAACTGGTGCCTGCATCCTGGGGAAGGGACATCAATATCCCAAAAACCATCGACTGGTGCCTGCATCCTGGGGAAGGGACATAGATGCCCCAAAAAACATCGACTGGTGCCTGCATCCTGGGGAAGGGACATAGATGCCCCAAAAACCATCGACTGGTGTCTGCATCCTGGGGAAGGGACATCAATATCCCAAAAACCATCGACTGGTGCCTGCATCCTGGGGAAGGGACATCGATGTCCTAACCACCATCGACTGATGCCTGCATCCTGGGGAAGGGACATCGATGTCCTAACCACCATCGACTGGTGCCTGCATCCTAGGGAAGGGACATCGATGTCCCAAAAACAATCGACTGGTGCCTGCATCCTGAGGAAGGGAAATCGATGTATTAACCACCATCGACTGGTGCCTGCATCCTGGGGAAGGCACATTGATGTCCTAACCACCATCGACTGGTGCCTGCATCCTAGGGAAGGGACATCGATGTCCCAAAAACCATCGACTGGTGCCTGCATCCTGAGGAAGGGAAATCGATGTATTAACCACAATCGACTGGTGTCTGCATCCTGAGGAAAGGATATTGATGTCCCAAAAATCACCGACTGGTGCCTGCATCCTGAGGAAGGGACATCAATGTCCCAAAACCATCGACTGGTGCCAGCATCCTGGGGAAGGGACATCGATGTCCTAACCACCATCGACTGGTGCCTGCATCCTAGGGAAGGGAAATCGATGTATTAACCACCATCGACTGGTGCCTGCATCCTGGGGAAGGGACATCGATGTCCTAACCACCATCGACTGGTGCCTGCATCCTGGGGAAGGGACATTGATGTCCTAAACACCATCGACTGGTGCCTGCATCCTAGGGAAGGGACATCGATGTCCCAAAAACCATCGACTGGTGCCTGCATACTGAGAAAGGGATATCGATGTCCCAAAACCATCGACTGGTGCCTGCATCCTGGGGAAGGGACATCGATGTCCCAAAAACCAGGGACTGGTGCCTGCATCCTGGGGAAGGGACATCGATGTCCTAACCACCATCGACTGGTGCCTGCATCCTAGGGAAGGGAAATCGATGTCCTAACCACCATCGACTGGTGCCTGCATCTTGGGGAAGGGACATCGATGTCCTAACCACCATCAACTGGTGCATGCATCCTAGGTAAGGGAAATTGATGTCCTAACCACCATCGACTGGTGCCTGCATCCTGGGAAGGGACATCGAAGTCCTAACCACCATCGAATGGTGCCTGCATCCTGGGAAGGGCCATCGATAATAAGGGGCAGGGGGTTGATTGCTTTATTCTGCTGAAAAGCAGGTTCCTGCCAGTATTAGACATTCCTAACTTCCCCTGCAGGGGACTCTGCTACCTACATCGATGTCCCCAAAACCATCGACTGCTGCCTGCACCCTGAGGAAGGGAAATCGATGTTCCAAAAACCATCGACTGGTGCCTGCATCCTGGGGAAGGGACATCGATGTCCGAACCACCATCGACTGGTGCCTGCATCCTGGGGAAGGGACATCGATGTATGGTCCTGGGGAAGGGACATCGATGTCCTAATCACCATCAACGGCTGCCTGCATCCAGGTGAAGGGACATCAATGTCCTAACCACCATCGACTGGTGTCTGCATCCTAAGGAAGGTATATCGAGGTCCTAATCACCATCAACTGGTGCCTTCATCCTGGGGAAGAGACATTGTTGTCCTAACCACCATCGACTGGTGCCTGCATCCTGGGAAGGGCCATCGATGTCCTAATCACCATCGACTGGTGCCTGCATCCTGGGAAGGGCCATCGATGTCCTAATCACCATCGACGGCTGCCTACATCCAGGTGAAGGGACATCGATGTCCTAACCACCATCGACTGGTCTCTGCAACCTGGGGAAGGGACATCAATGTATTAACCACCATCGACTGCTCCCTGAATCCTGGGGAAGGGACATTGATGTATTAACCACCATCGACTGGTGCCTGCATCCTGGAGAAGGTATATCAAGGTCCTAATCACCACTGACTGGTGCCTGCATCCTGGGGAAGAGACATCGATGTCCCAAAAACCATCAACTGGTGCCTGCATTCTGGGGAAGGGACATCGATGTCCTAACCATCATCGACTGGTGTCTGCATCCTGGGGAAGAGACATTGATGTCCCAAAAACCATCGACTGCTGCCTGCATCCTGGGGAAGAGACATTGATGTCCCAAAAACCATCGACTGCTGCCTGCATCCTGGGGAAGAGACATTGATGTCCTAACCACCATCGACTGGTGCCTGCATCCTGGGGAAGGGACATCGATGTCCCAACCACCATCGACTGGTGCCTGCATCCTGGGGAAGGGATATTGATGTATTAACCACCATAAACTGGTGCCTGAATACTGGGGAAGGGACAATGATGTATTAACCACCATCGACTGGTGCCTGCATCCTGGGGAAGGGACATCGAGGTCCTAATCACCATTGACTGCTGCCTGCATCCTGGGGAAGGGACATCGATGTCCTAACCATCATTGACTGGTGCCTGCATCCTGTGTGGGAGGATGGGAGCAGTGTCTCTGGGAGGATGGGGGCAGTGTCTCTGGGAGGATGGGGGCAGTGTTTCTGGGAGGATGGGAGGACTGTATGTGGGAGGATGGGGGCAGTGTCTCTGGGAGGATGGGGGCAGTGTCTCTGGGAGGATGGAAGCAGTGTCTCTGGGAGGATGGGGGCAGTGTTTCTGGGAGGATGGGGGCAGTGTCTGTGGGAGGATGGGAGCAGTGTCTGTGGAAGGATGGGAGCAGTGTCTCTGGGAGGATGGGAACAGTGTCTCTGGGAGGATGGGGGCAGTGTCTGTGGGAGGATGAGGGTAGTGTCTGTGGGAGGATGGGAGCACTGTCTGTGGGAGGATGGGGGCAGTGTCTGTGGGAGGATGGGGGCAGTGTCTGTGGGAGGATGGGAGCAGTGTCTGTGGGAGGATGGGGGCAGTGTCTCTGGGAGGATGGGGGCAGTGTCTCTGGGAGGATGGGGGCAGTGTCTCTGGGAGGATGGGGGCAGTATCTCTGGGAGGATGGGGGCAGTGTCTCTGGAAGGATGGGGGCAGTGTCTCTGGGAGGATGGGGGCAGTGTCTGTGGGAGGATGGGAGCAGTGTCTCTGGGAGGATGGGAGCACTGTCTCTGGGAGGATGGGGGCAATGTTTCTGGGAGGATGGGAGCACTGTCTGTGGGAGGATGGGGGCAGTGTCTCTGGGAGGATGGGAGCAGTGTCTCTGGGAGGATGGGAGCAGTGTCTCTGGGAGGATGGGAGCAGTGTCTCTGGGAGGATGGGAGCAGTGTCTCTGGGAGGATGGAAGCAGTGTCTCTGGGAGGATGGGGGTAGTGTCTCTGGAAGGATGGGGGCAGTGTCTCTGGGAGGATGGGGGCAGTGTCTGTGGGAGGATGGGAGCAGTGTCTCTGGGAGGATGGGAGCACTGTCTCTGGGAGGATGGGGGCAGTGTTTCTGGGAGGATGGGAGCACTGTCTGTGGGAGGATGGGGGCAGTGTCTCTGGGAGGATGGGAGCAGTGTCTCTGGGAGGATGGGAGCAGTGTCTCTGGGAGGATGGGAGCAGTGTCTCTGGGAGGATGGGAGCAGTGTCTCTGGGAGGATGGGAGCGGTGTCTCTGGGGGGATGGGGGCGGTGTCTCTGGGAGGATGGGAGCAGTGTCTCTGGGAGGATGGGAGCAGTGTCTGTGGGAGGATAGGGCACTGTCTGTGGGAGGATGGGGGCAGTGTCTCTGGGAGGATGGGAGCAGTGTCTGTGGGAGGATGGGAGCAGTGTCTGTGGGAGGATGGGAGCAGTGTCTGTGGGAGGATGGGGGCAGTGTCTCTGGGAGGATGGGGGCAGTGTCTCTGGGAGGATGGGAGCAGTGTCTGTGGGAGGATGGGAGCAGTGTCTCTGGGAGGATGGGAGCACTGTCTGTGGGAGGATGGGAGCAGTGTCTCTGGGAGGATGGGAGCACTGTCTGTGGGAGGATGGGAGCAGTGTCTCTGGGAGGATGGGAGCACTGTCTGTGGAAGGATGGGAGCAGTGTCTTTGGGGGGATGGGAGCACTGTCTGTGGGAGGATGGGAGCAGTGTCTCTGGGAGGATGGGAGCAGTGTCTGTGGGAGGATGGGAGCAGTGTCTGTGGGAGGATGGGAGCAGGGTCTCTGGGAGGATGGGGGCAGTGTCTCTGGGAGGATGGGGGCTGTGTCTCTGGGAGGATGGGGGCAGTGTCTCTGGGAGGATGGGAGCAGTGTCTGTGGGAGGATGGGAGCAGTGTCTCTGGGAGGATGGGAGCACTGTCTGTGGGAGGATGGGAGCAGTGTCTCTGGGAGGATGGGGGCAGTGTCTCTGGGAGGATGGGGGCAGTGTCTCTTGGAGGATGGGAGCACTGTCTGTGGGAGGATGGGAGCAGTGTCTGTGGGAGGATGGGAGCAGTGTCTGTGGGAGGATGGGAGCAGTGTCTCTGGGAGGATGTGAGCAGTATCTCTGGGAGGATGGGAGCAGTGTCTCTGGGAGGATGGGAGCACTGTCTGTGGGAGGATGGGAGCAGTGTCTCTGGGAGGATGGGAGCTGTGTCTGTGGGAGGATGGGAGCAGTGTCTGTGGGAGGATGGGAGCAGGGTCTCTGGGAGGATGGGAGCACTGTCTGTGGGAGGATGGGGGCAGTGTCTCTGGGAGGATGAGGGCAGTGTCTCTGGGAGGATGGGGGCAGTGTCTCTGGGAGGATGGGGGCAGTGTCTGTGGGAGGATGGGAGCAGTGTCTGTGGGAGGATGGGGGCAGTGTCTCTGGGAGGATGGGAGCACTGTCTGTGGGAGGATGGGAGCAGTGTCTCTGGGAGGATGGGAGCAGTGTCTGTGGGAGGATGGGAGCAGTGTCTTCTGGAGGATGGGGGCAGTGTCTCTGGGAGGATGGGAGCAGTGTCTGTGGGAGGATGGGAGCAGTGTCTCCTGGAGGATGGGGGCAGTGTCTCTGGGAGGATGGGAGCAGTGTCTGTGGGAGGATGGGAGCAGTGTCTGTGGGAGGATGGGAGCACTGTCTCTGGGAGGATGGGAGCAGTGTCTCTGGGAGGATAGGAGCAGTGTCTCTGGGAGGATGGGAGCACTGTCTGTGGGAGGATGGGGGCAGTGTCTCTGGGAGGATGGGGGCACTGTCTGTGGGAGGATGGGGGCAGTGTCTCTGGGAGGATGGGAGCAGTGTCTGTGGGAGGATGGGAGCAGTGTCTCCTGGAGGATGGGGGCAGTGTCTCTGGGAGGATGGGAGCAGTGTCTGTGGGAGGATGGGAGCACTGTCTCTGGGAGGATGGGAGCACTGTCTCTGGGAGGATGGGAGCAGTGTCTCTGGGAGGATGGGAGCAGTGTCTCTGGGAGGATGGGAGCACTGTCTGTGGGAGGATGGGGGCAGTGTCTCTGAGAGGATGGGGGCAGTGTCTCTGGGAGGATGGGGGCACTGTCTGTGGGAGGATGGGGGCAGTGTCTCTTGGAGGATGGGAGCAGTGTCTCTGGGAGGATGAGAGCGGTGTCTCTGGGAGGATGGGAGCGGTGTCTCTGGGAGGATGGGGGCGGTGTCTCTGGGAGGATGGGAGCGGTGTCTGTGGGAGGATTGGGGCAGTGTCTCTGGGAGGATGGGGGCACTGTCTGTGGGAGGATGGGGGCAGTGTCTCTGGGAGGATGGGGGCAGTGTCTGTGGGAGGATGGGAGCAGTGTCTGTGGGAGGATGGGAGCAGTGTCTGTGGGAGGATGGGAGCAGTGTCTATGGGAGGATGGGAGCAGTGTCTGTGGGAGGATGGGAGCAGTGTCTGTGGGAGGATGGGAGCAGGGTCTCTGGGAGGATGGGAGCAGTGTCTGTGGGAGGATGGGAGCAGTGTCTGTGGGAGGATGGGAGCAGTGTCTGTGGGAGGATGGGAGCAGTGTCTGTGGGAGGATGGGAGCAGTGTCTGTGGGAGGATGGGAGCACTGTCTGTGGGAAGATGGGAGCAGTGTCTCTGGGAGGATGGGAGCAGTGTCTGTGGGAGGATGGGAGCAGTGTCTGTGGGAGGATGGGAGCAGGGTCTCTGGGAGGATGGGGGCACTGTCTGTGGGAGGATGGGGGCAGTGTCTCTGGGAGGATGGGGGCAGTGTCTCTGGGAGGATGGGGGCAGTGTCTCTTGGAGGATGGGAGCACTGTCTGTGGGAGGATGGGAGCAGTGTCTGTGGGAGGATGGGAGCAGTGTCTGTGGGAGGATGGGGGCAGTGTCTCTGGGAGGATGGGAGCAGTGTCTGTGGGAGGATGGGAGCAGTGTCTGTGGGAGGATGGGAGCAGGGTCTGTGGGAGGATGGGAGCAGTGTCTGTGGGAGGATGGGGGCAGTGTCTCTGGGAGGATGGGAGCAGTGTTTGTGGGAGGATGGGAGCAGTGTCTCTGGGAGGATGGGAGCAGTGTCTGTGGGAGGATGGGGGCAGTGTCTCTGGGAGGATGGGGGCAGTCTCTCTGGGAGGATGGGGGCAGTGTCTCTGGGAGGATGGGAGCAGTGTCTCTGGGAGGATTGGAGCAGTGTCTCTGGGAGGATGGGGGCAGTGTTTCTGAGAGGATGGGAGCACTGTCTGTGGGAGGATGGGAGCAGTGTCTCTGGGAGGATGGGGGCAGTGTCTCTTGGAGGATGGGAGCAGTGTCTCTGGGAGGATGGGAGCAGTGTCTCTGGGAGGATGGGGGCAGTGTCTCTGGGAGGATGGGAGCAGTGTCTCTGGGAGGATGGGGGTGGTGTCTCCGGGAACATGTGCAATGTATCAGGAAGATGCGGGCGCAGAGGGGAGATTTGCAGGCCAGTTGCTATGGTGACAGGATGGGGTAATATGTGGGTGAGATTCATTGTAATGCAGCAGGCGGAGATGCTGGAAGAGAAGGGGGTCACTGAGAGTTCAGCGGCACCCCAAGCTCCCCGCTGACTGATCACTGCTGGGGCTTTTGAAGTCCTTTGATGCTGCCAGTACCTTATTAAACCATGTCGAATCCTCGCTGATCAGGAACATCCTCCAACAGCTCAGGCACAGCGTATCACATAGAAACCTCCTTATTATTCATCGTACAGGCTACGTCCCTAATTACAGCAATTTATACTGGGGGATAATGTCGGAATGCTGATCCCATCCCTCTGCCATAGGGTGGGAGCAATACATGGAAGGGTCAACTCCAATGGGGGGAACTTACCCGTCCTCTTCTATCCCTACTCCCGCACTTACCCGTCCTCTTCTATCCCTACTCTCGCACTTACCTGTCCTCTTCTATCCCTACTCCCGCACTTACCCGTCCTCTTCTATCCCTACTCCCGCACTTACCTGTCCTCTTCTATCCCTACTCCCGCACTTACCTGTCCTCTTCTATCCCTACTTCCGCACTTACCTGTCCTCCACTATCCCTACTCCCGCACTTACCCGTCCTCCACTATCCCTACTCCCGCACTTACCTGTCCTCTTCTATCCCTACTCCCACACTTACTCGTCCTCTGCTATCCCTACTCCCGAACTTACCTGTCCTCATCTATCCCTACTCCCGCAGTTACCCATCCTCTACTATCCCTACTCCCGCACTTACCTGTCCTCTACTATCCCTACTCCCGAACTTACCTGTCCTCATCTATCCCTACTCCCGCAGTTACCCATCCTCTACTATCCCTACTCCCGCACTTACCTGTCCTCTACTATCCCTACTCCCGCACTCACCCGTCCTCTTCTATCCCTACTCCCGCACTTACCCGTACTCTTCTATCCCTACTCTCGCACTTACCCGTCCTCTACTATCCCTACTCCCGCACTTACCCGTCCTCTACTATCCCTACTCCCGCACTTACCCGTCCTCTTCTATCCCTACTCCCGCACTTACCCGTCCTCTACTATCTCTACTCCCGCACTTACCCGTACTCTTCTGTCCCAATTCCTGCACTTACCCGTCCTTTACTATCCATACTCCTGAACTCATCCATGCTCTTCTATTGCTACTCCCGCACCAATTACCCGTGCTCTTCAATCCCTACTCCCACAATTGCCCGTCTTCAATTATCCCTACTCCCGCACTTTCCCATCCTCTATTATCCCTACTCCCGCACTTACCCGTCCTCTTCTATCCCTCCTCTCTCACTTACCCATCCTCTTCTATCCCTACTCCTGCACTTACCTGTCCTCTACTATCCCTACTCCTGCACTTACCTGTCCTCTTCTATCCCGACTCCCGCACTTACCTGTCCTCTACTATCCCTACTCCCGCACTTACCCGTCCTCTTCTATCCCTACTCCCGCACTTACCTGTCCTCTTCTATCCCTACTCCCGCACTTACCCGTCCTCTACTATCCCTACTCCCGCACTTACCTGTCCTCTACTATCCCTACTCCTGCACTTACCCGTCCTCTACTATCCCTACTCCTGCACTTACCTGTTCTCTACTATCCCTACTATTTATGCACTTACCCATCCTCTACTCTCCCCACTCCCGCACTTACCTGTTCTCTACTATCCCTACTCCCGCACTTACCTGTCCTCTACTATACCAACCCCTGCACTTACCTGTCCTCTTCTATCCCTACTCCCGCACTTACACGTCCTCTTCTATCCCTACTCCCGCACTTACTCGTCCTCTACAATCCCTACTCCCGCACTTACCCGTCCTCTACTCTCCCTACTCCCGCACTTACCTATCCTCTACTATCTCTACTCCCGCACTTACCCGTACTCTTCTGTCCCAATTCCTGCACTTACCCGTCCTTTACTATCCATACTCCCGAACTCATCCATGCTCTTCTATTGCTACTCCCGCACCAATTACCCGTGCTCTTCAATCCCTACTCCCACAATTGCCCGTCTTCTATTATCCCTACTCCCGCATTTTCCCATCCTCTATTATCCCTACTCCCGCACTTACCCGTCCTCTTCTATCCCTCCTCTCTCACTTACCTGTCCTCTTCTATCCATACTCCCGCACTTACCTGTCCTCTACTATCCCTAATCCTGCACTTACCCGTCCTCTTCTATCCCTACTCCCACACTTACCTGTCCTCTACTATCCCTACTCCCGCACTTACCCGTCCTCTTCTATCCCTACTCCCACACTTACCTGTCCTCTTCTATCCATACTCCCGCACTTACCTGTCCTCTACTATCCCTAATCCTGCACTTACCCGTCCTCTTCTATCCCTACTCCCACACTTACCTGTCCTCTTCTATCCCTACTCCCACACTTACCCGTCCTCTACTATCCCTACTCCCGCACTTACCCGTCCTCTTCTATCCCTACTCCCACACTTACCCGTCCTCTTCTAACCCTACTCCAGCACTTACCCGTCCTCTACTCTCCCTACTCCCGCACTTACCTGTCCTCTACTATCTCTACTCCCGCACTTACCCATCCTCTTCTATCCCTACTCCCGCACTTACCTGTCCTCTTCTATCCCTACTCCCGCACTTACCTGTCCTCTTCTATCCATATTCCCGCACTTACTCGTCCTCTACAATCCCTACTTCCGCACTTACCCGTCCTCTTCTATCCCTACTCTCGCACTTACTCGTCCTCTACAATCCCTACTCCCATACTTACCCGTCCTCTACTCTCCCTACTCCCGCACTTACCTGTCCTCTACTATCTCTACTCCCGCACTTACCCGTACTCTTCTGTCCCAATTCCTGCACTTACCCGTCCTTTACTATCCATACTCCTGAAGTCATCCATGCTCTTCTATTGCTACTCCCGCACCAATTACCCGTGCTCTTCAATCCCTACTCCCACAATTGCCCGTCTTCAATTATCCCTACTCCCGCACTTTCCCATCCTCTATTATCCCTACTCCCGCACTTACCCGTCCTCTTCTATCCCTCCTCTCTCACTTACCCATCCTCTTCTATCCCTAATCCTGCACTTACCCATCCTATTCTATCCCTACTCCCACACTTACCTGTCCTCTTCTATCCCTACTCCCGCACTTACCCGTCCTCTACTATCCCTACTCCCGCACTTACCCGTCCTCTTCTATCCCTACTCCCGCACTTACCTGTCCTCTTCTATCCCTACTCCCGCACTTGCCCGTCCTCTACTATCCCTACTCCCGCACTTACCCGTCCTCTACTATCCCTACTCCTGCACTTACCCGTCCTCTACTATCCCTACTCCCGCACTTACCCATCCTCTACTATCCCTACTCCCGCACTTACCTGTCCTCTACTATCCCAACCCCTGCACTTACCTGTCCTCTACTATCCCTACTCCCGCACTTACCCATCCTCTACTATCCCTACTCCCGCACTTACCCATCCTCTACTATCCCTACTCCCGCACTTACCTGTCCTCCACTATGTAAGAGAGAAAAAGCAAATCAGTTCAATTTGACGCAATCCCCATTCACACTGTCACAGAGTGACTGAAATTATGTAATATCTTTATTAAATGTTTCAAAAAATTTTTACTTACAGGTCATCATTATTTATAGTGGTAATTATAAATTTTTATTATTCAATAATGCTTAACCCGATAATTATTAACCCTGTATCAGGGATTATAATGGCGAAAATATTAAAATCAGAAAGATGATAGATATAGAGAAAAAGAGATTTTAGAAAGATTACAATAATTCTCTGTTAGCCGTTGGTATAGAGTGTTTCTGCTTTTGATGCAGATAAGGTATTAGTACAAATGTAGGTAATAAAGGGGTTCTATTCCCAACTTGGTAACCGGTGTCTTTTATATTGCGTGTTCATAAGATGTGTTGTGATTTTAGGCACATCAATTTCATATAGTATAATTACTGTATGCAGCGTGGTTATTCTGTTTCAAATACACATATGCATATATAGCGAGGTTAATACTAGTCCCTTCAGAGGTACATACAGCTGATATCATGTGAGGGTGAATAGGGGAGTAGGTAGTGGCCTGCCGTATAGCCTGGTGAACTACCTCTCAATTCAGGTCCTATAGATTTAACTCAATAATCACATGTATGTTAGTGTAAGCCGAGTTCATTCCTCATTGTGCATATATGTGTAATTAATCAGATGTAGCATACACCACTTTGGGTTAAAGAAATGGTCCTTATATCAAAACTCCTGGACATGTGTAGATATAGTAAGTACATATGCTCCTTATTTCAGCATATGCCCATGCCCAATTCTAATGATTGAGCTACACACAGTGCGCTGGTCTAGCGCTTTTAGACACATTTCATGCAAACCACCTGCTCCTCAAATACAGTGCACGTCATTCAAGGGGTTATGTGAGTATTATTTTCACCAATACTCCTAGTGATTTTGGTATAAATTCCGCCGAAGGTAATTCTGTCAGAATATTTTACAGTGCGTATTGGAGAGTTGAAAGCTGTTAGATTAACTCAGCATTAATTTACGTCCACATGTATAGACTGGGGATTGTGTATATTATAGGTTTGCGCTCGTAAAATACTTCACGTCTTCTCACAGATCAGATATCACCAGTCTATTGTGTCCCTTCAGGGATACATGCGCGCCGTAGCGCTATATAAGCTGTGGCCGAAATTCTGTCACTCAGCTGAGCATGGGTTCAGGTACACCCCACTGCCCCCCACATGTACACACAAAGGTAAGTATTATTTATACATGACCTCCTGTCATACTATTTCAAGTGTGCTGGCGCCGTTGCGCTATGGGAGATGTGACTGGCTGTGAATTCCCGTTATGGGGATCAAGTCACTATACTACGCATAAGTGCACCGTCTCACATACACTATGCTGCCCCCCGCATATATACACACTGGGATAAATACTGTTGGCACTCCTGCATCTATATTTGGTCCCTTTGGATGTACAGATGCCGTGACGTTATAAGCAATGTAGCTGATAGGCAGTTTCCGTAGTTAGGGATATGGTCCTTATGATGTGCATATATTTGCACCGTCCCAAAAGCACCCTACTGCCGCCCGCATGTATACACGGTGAAGTCAGTACTTTAACACATGTCCTCTACTATCCCTACTCCCGCACTTACCCGTCCTCTACTATCCCTACTCCCGCACTTACCTGTCCTCTACTATCCCTACTCCCGCACTTACCTGTCCTCTACTATCCCTACTCCCGCACTTACCCGTCCTCTACTATCCCTACTCCCGCACTTACCTGTCCTCTACTATCCCTACTCCCGCACTTACCCGTCCTCTACTATCCCTACTTCCGCACTTACCTGTCCTCTACTATCCCTACTCCCGCACTTACCTGTCCTCTACTATCCCTACTCCCGCACTTACCTGTCCTCTACTATCCCTAATCCTGCACTTACCTGTCCTCTACTATCCCTACTTCCGCACTTACCTGTCCTCTACTATCCCTACTCCCGAACTTACCTGTCCTCTTCTATCCCAACCCCTGCACTTACCTGTCCTCTACTATCCCTACTTCCGCACTTACCTGTCCTCTACTATCCCTACTCCCGCACTTACCCGTCCTCTACTATCCCTACTTCCGCACTTACCTGTCCTCTACTATCCCTACTCCCGCACTTACCTGTCCTCTACTATCCCTACTCCCGCACTTACCTGTCCTCTACTATCCCTAATCCTGCACTTACCTGTCCTCTACTATCCCTACTTCCGCACTTACCTGTCCTCTACTATCCCTACTCCCGCACTTACCCATCCTCTACTATCCCTACTCCCGCACTTACCTGTCCTCTACTATCCCAACCCCTGCACTTACCTGTCCTCTACTATCCCTACTCCCGCACTTACCCGTCCTCTACTATCCCTACTCCCGCACTTACCCGTCCTCTTCTATCCCTACTCCCGCACTTACCTGTCCTCTACTATCCCTACTCCCGCACTTACCTGTCCTCTTCTATCACTACTCCCGCACTTACCTGTCCTCTACTATCCCTACTCCTGCACTTACCTGTCCTCTACTATCCCTACTTCCGCACTTACCTGTCCTCTACTATCCCTACTCCCGCACTTATCTGTCCTCTACTATCCCTAATCCTGCACTTACCTGTCCTCTACTATCCCTACTTCTGCACTTACCTGTCCTCTACTATCCCTACTCCCGAACTTACCTGTCCTCTACTATCCCTACTTCCGCACTTACCTGTCCTCTTCTATCCCTACTTCCGCACTTACCTATCCTCTTCTATTCCTACTCCCGCACTTACCTGTCCTCTTCTATCCCTACTTCCGCACTTACCTATCCTCTTCTATCCCTACTCCCGCACTTACCTGTCCTCTACTATCCCTACTCCCGCACTTACCTGTCCTCTTCTATCCCTACTCCCGCACTTACCTGTCCTCTTCTATCCCTACTCCCGCACTTACCCATCCTCTTCTATCCCTACTCCCGCACTTACCTGTCCTCTACTATCCCTACTCACACACTTACCTGTCCTCTATCCCTACTCCAGCACTTACTGTACCTTTCATCTTCTATCCCTACTCCCACATGACTTTGGCCAAGATCAGGGAAACAGTCAGACATTATAATGCCAGGACATCCTATATATTATATTATCATGCCAGAACATCCTGAATATTATATTATTATGCCAGGACATCCTGTATATTATATTACAATGCTAGGACATTCCAGCTATAGTATATTATCATATACAGTAATATAAATGCCTCTAGAACGCAGTTCTGTATATGAACTCTGCATTACTATATACGCCAACTGCGCATGACTCCGTACCCACATGACAACTGTGCATTACTACATACCCCGACACACGCCAACTGTGCATTACTACATACCCCGACACATCCCAACTGTGCATTACTACTAGAGATGTGCCGCGGCCACTATTTCGGGTTTTGGTTTTGGATCTGGATCTCCCTTCGTGTTTTGGATCTGGATTGGTTTTGGCAAAACCACCCTTGCGGGTTTTGGTTTTGGATCTGGATTTTTATGAAAAATATGCTAAAAATGGCTAAAATAAAAGAATTTGGGCCTGTTTTTGCCCCTAAAGTATTATTGACCTCAACAACATTAATTTCCACTCATTTCTAGTCAATTTTGATCACTTCACAGCTCACAAAATAGTTTTTATTGACTGTAGTTGGGCCAAAAGGTTACTGAGGCAGAGGCGTAGGGAGGGCGGAGCCACTGTAGCGTACGCTCCGGGTGCAGAAGGGGCACAGGGCGCCGCCCCCCCTCCGCAAGTTGCCAGCGCGGTGTGCTGCACTCTCTGTATGGATTCCCCCGCCCAGTGCAGCCCGAGAAATTCACCCCGCACACATCATCCGCCCACTATCTTCCTCTCTGTCCTCACCCTCCAATCCGCCCCGCCCCAGGCATATTCCTGTCATTGATCACCTCCCCTCCGTCCTCCGCATATTGCCGAATCCCGCAATCGCGCCCCGCCCCCCCCCATCTTACTGCGTGGCCCCTTCCTGCTGTTGCTCGGTGCTGCTGACACTGGGGGGCACGGAACAGAAGCCACGAGCCTATCCTTCAGGTGGCTGTTTGCTGACAGCCTCCCCCAAGCGCTGGATAACAAGTTTGCGATGGACCAGGGGGGATTTCCACAGAGTGGCCGCATGCAGCCACTATAGACAACTTATACACCCTGGCTTAGGTGAGTCCCTCCTGGGTCCTGGCACCCATTGTGACTTTGTCCAAGTCATATATGTGCACACTGTATGCATGTGTGTGTATATGTGTATGTATATACATATGTGTGTGTGTGTGTGTATAATATGTGTATAACCGCCAAAGTACCCTTTTATGTGGACTGTCTTGTTTCTCTCGATATACTATAAATGTATATCTGTATTTTAAGGTTGGGGGGCTCTATATGTACATACTGTATGCATGTGTATGTGTGTGTGTGTGTGTGTGTGTGTGTGTATATATATATATATATATATATATATATATATATATTTCTGTGTATGTATGTGTATGACAGCAGTGGGCATCACATACATGTGGACCTTACACTTCCAACCTGGCACATCTTGGAAGCAGAGCGGCACTGCAGGGGCAGACAGGGTGGCAGTTTAATAAATTACCCAAAAAAAAAAGAGAAATGCTCCAAAGAGCAAAAAATACAAAGAGGTATCGGCCTTGTCATGACTGGTGGTAGCAGCTTCAGCACTCCCACTATTTCCTCCTCCATCATCCTCCAAAAATGTGTTTTTATTTTATTACTTTTATTTATTTTTCTTACTTTTTCTTACTTTACACTGGACACAGCCCATCAGCCTGGACACAGCCCCTGGACACAGCCCCTGGACAATGGACACAGCCTCTGGGCACCGCCCCTGGACACAGCTCCTGTACACTGGACACAGCCGTTCACACTGGACACAGCCCCCGGACACTGGACACTGCCTCTGGACACAGCGCTTGGACACTGGAAACTGCCCCTGGACACAGCCCGTCACCCTGGACACAGCCCCTGGACAATGGACACTGCCCCTGGACACAGCTCCTGTACACTGGACACAGCCCTCACACTGGACACTGCCCCTGGACACTGGACACAGCTCGTCACCCTGGACACAACCCCTGGACACAGCCCCTGGACAATGGACACAGCCTCTGGACACCGCCTCTGGACACAGCTCCTGTACACTGGACACAGCCATCACACTGGACACTGCCCCTGGACCCTGGACACAGCCCCTGGACACAGCCCCTGGACAATGGACACAGCCTCTGGACACAGCTCCTGTACACTGGACACAGCTGCCACACTGGACACTAGATATAGCCCGTCACACTGGACACTGTATATAGGCCATCACACTGGACACTGGACACAGCCCGTTACACTGGACATTGGATATAGGCTGTCACACTGGACACTAGATATAGTCCGTCACACTGGACACTGGACACAGCATGTTACACTGGACACTGGACAGAGCCCGTTACACTGGACACTGGATATAGGCCGTCACACTGGACACTAGATATAGTCCGTCACACTGGACTCAGCCCATTACACTGGACACTGGATATAGGCTGTCACACTGGACACTAGATATAGTCCATCACACTGGACACTGGACACAGCCTGTTACACTGGACACTGGATATAGCCGGTCACACTGGATATAGGCCGTCACACTGGACACTGGAGACAGCACGTTACACTGGACACTGGATATAGACCATCACACCGGACACTGGATATAGGCCGTCACACTGGACACAGCCCGTTACACTGGGCACTGGTTATAGCCCGTCACACTGGACACTGGATATAGGCCGCTACACTGGACACTGAATATAGCCCGTCACACTAGACACTGGATATAGGCCGTCACACTGGACACTGGACACAGCCCGTTACACTGGACACTGGATACAGCCGTCACCCTGGACACAGTCCCTGGACAATGGACACAGCCTCTGGACACAGCGTCACACTTGACAGTCTGCCCCTGGACACAGGCCGTCACCCTGGACACAGCCCCTGGACAATGGACACAGCCCCTTGACAATGGACGCAGCCCCTGTACACTGGACATAGCACCTGTACACTGGACACAACCCCTGGACACAGACCCTGGACACAGACCCTGGACAATGGACGCAGCCCCTGTACACTGGACACAGCCCCTGTACACTGGACACAGCCCCTGTACACAACTCCTGTACGCAGCTCCTGTACACTGGACACAGCCCCAGTACACTGGACACAACCCCTTGACACAGCCCCTGGACAATGGCACAGCCCCTGGACAATGGACGCAGCCCCTGTACACTGGACACAACCCCTGGACACAGCCCCTGTATACTGGACACAGCCCCTGTACACTGGACACAACCCCTGTACACTGGACACATCCCCTTGTATAATGGACACTGCAGGCTGCAGGCCCTGTACACTGAGTGTACATTCAGCAGCACTGCAGCCCCTGCGTGCACTGCAGACCCTAATTGAGTGTGAGCACTGCAGCACGTAGTAACAACAAATAAAATCAATCAAATTCAACACAGGGCACAGAGCACAGATCTCCCACCCACCCTCTCCTATAATGGAGTGAAGATGGCGGGGCGCGCGTGTGTCTTATATAACATCCCGATCCCTCGAGAATCCGACAGCGCGATGATGAAGTTTTGCCTCGTTTTCGGTCCGGAATTTAGGCGGGAACTCCCGAGTCTGCTCGGATCCCGACTCGGATCGCGATGTTCGAATCTGTCGGATCCCGGAGATCCGGACCCGCTCATCTCTAATTACTACATACCCCAACACACGCCAACTGTGCATGACTACGTACCCAGACACATGCCAACTGTGCATTACTACATACTCCAACACATCCCAACTGTGCATTACTGCAGACATCGACACACGCCAACTGTGCATTACTACATACCCCAACACACGCCAACTGTGCATTACTGCAGACATCGACACACGCCAACTGTGCATTACTACATACCCCAACACATGCCAACTGTGCATTACTACATACCCCAACACATCCCAACTGTGCATTACTGCAGACATCGACACACGCCAACTGTGCATTACTACATACCCCAACACATGCCAACTGTGCATTACTGCAGACATCGACACACGCCAACTGTGCATTACTACATACCCCAACACATGCCAACTGTGCATTACTACATACCCCAACACATCCCAACTGTGCATTACTACATACAATACTCCGACACATGCCAACTGTGCATTACTACATACCCCAACACACGCCAACTGTGCATTACTACATACCCCAACACACGCCAACTGTGCATTACTACATACCCCAACACATCCCAACTGTGCATTACTACATACCCCAACACACGCCAACTGTGCATTACTACATACCCCAACACACGCCAACTGTGCATTACTGCAGACATCGACACACGCCAACTGTGCATTACTACATACCCCAACACATGCCAACTGTGCATTACTACATACCCCAACACATCCTAACTGTGCATTACTACATACAATTCTCCGACACATGCCAACTGTGCATTACTACATACCCCAACACACGCCAACTGTGCATTACTACATACCCCAACTGTGCATTACTGCAGACATTGACACACACCAACTGTGCATTACTACATACCCCAACACATCCCAACTGTGCATTACTACATACCCCAACACATCCCAACTGTGCATTACTACATACCCCAACACATCCCAACTGTGCATTACTACATACCCCAACACATCCCAACTGTGCATTACTACATACCCCAACACATCCCAACTGTGCATTACTACATACAGTACCCCGACACACGCCAACTGTGCATTACTACATCCAGTACCCCGACACACGCCAACTGTGCATTACTAGATACAGTACCCCGACACACGCCAACTGTGCATTACTACATACAGTACTCCAACACACGCCAACTGTGCATTACTATATACAGTACCCCGACACACGCCAACTGTGCATTACTACATACAGTACCCCAATACACGCCAACTGTGCATTACTACATACAGTACTCCAACACACGCCAACTGTGCATTACTACATACAGTACCCCAATACACGCCAACTGTGCATTACTACATACAGTACCCCAATACACGCCAACTGTGCATTACTACATACAGGATCCCAAAACACGCCAACACATCCCAACTGTGCATTACTACATACCCCAACACATCCCAACTGTGCATTACTACATACCCCAACACATCCCAACTGTGCATTACTACATACAATACTCAGACACATGCCAACTGTGCATTACTACATACAGTACCCCGACACACGCCAACTGTGCATTACTACATAGAAGTACCCCAACACACGCCAACTGTGCATTACTACATACAGTACCCCGACACACGCCAACTGTTCATTACTACATAGAAGTACCCCAACACATGCCAACTGTGCATTACTACATACAGTACCCCGACACACGCCAACTGTTCATTACTACATAGAAGTACCCCAACACATGCCAACTGTGCATTACTACATACAATACTCCAACACACGCCAACTGTGCATTATTACATTCAATACCCCGACACACGCCAACTGTGCATTACTACATACAGGACCACAATACACGCCAACTGTGCATTACTATATACAGTACCCCGACACACGCTAACTGTGCATTACTACATACAGTACCCCAACACATGCCAACTGTGCATTACTACATACAGTACCCCAACACATGCCAACTGTGCATTACTACATACAGTACCCCAACACATGCCAACTGTGCATTACTACATACAGTACCCCAATACACGCCAACTGTGCATTCCTACATACAGTACCCCAACACACGCCAACTGTGCATTACTACATACAGTACCCCAATACACGCCAACTGTGCATTCCTACATACAGGACCCCGGCACACGCCAACTGTGCATTACTACATACAGTACCCTGACACACGCCAACTGTGCATTAGCCCCAGGCCCCATGTTGTCATTAACCCCGGGCCCCCGTATTGTCATTAACCCCGGGCCCCCATGTTGTCATTAGCTCCTGGCCCCGGGACACCCCTGTTGTCATTAGCCCCGGGCCCCATGTTGTCATAAGCCCCAGGCCCTGTGTTCTCATTAGCCCTGTGCCCCCATGTTGTCATTAGCCCAGGGCCCCCATGTTCTCATTAGCCCCAGGCCCCCATGCTGTCATTAGCCCCTGGCCCTCATGTTGTCATTAGCCCTGGGCCCCCATGTTGTCATTAGCCCGGGCCCCATGTTGTCATTAGCCCATTGCCCCATGTTGTCATTAGCCCCGTGCCCCCATGTTATCCTTAGCCTAGGGCTCCCATGTTGTCATTAGCCTAGGGCTCCCATGTTGTCATTAGCCCCGGGACCCATGTTGTCATTAGGCTCCATAGCAATTCCGATACATGTTGCAGCTGTTGCTCTGTTCCCCCCAATGTGAGAGATCATACAGGGCTTGCAGGTATATGGGCATGCAGGCTACCAGTACAGGCACCCCACCTGGCCAGTGAGTAGGGCAGACGCTTGGCATATAGCAGCCAATGGCAGAGTACTCTCAGGCACCATTCATCAATCCCACGTGGGGCCCAGAGCTTCAGGGGATGGCAGATGCCTTCAAATAGAATTGCTAATACAGGAGCGAGCTGATGCTAAACTCCATCAACACATAAACAGCTCTCACTCCCCGATTCCTTCTGAACGTACCTGTCATAGAGATGATTGGACCATGAACTCACGCTCACCTACCGCAGAATTCCCAGGGGCACCTGTCCTACACCGTCACTTACAGAGGTGGACAGTCCAGGTACGCGTATCCTAAACGATGCAGGTTCCAGCAGTTCAGCAGATATTCCTTCGGCGAATCTCTGTCTCTCATCCAATTTAATTATTAGAAGCGCTCCTTGTTAGTCATGTCATTTTAATTTATTCCCTAACAAAGACACCCGAGACCGCTACCAGACACAGACACCTGAGACCACTACCTGACACAGACACCTGAGACCACTACCTGACACAGACACCTGAGACCACTACCTGACACAGACACCTGAGACCACTACCACACACAGACACCTGAGACCACTACCTGACACAGACACCTGAGACCACTACCTGACACAGACACCTGAGACCACTACCTGACACAGACACCTGAGACCACTACCTGACACAGACACCTGAGACCACTACCTGACACAGACACCTGAGACCACTACCTGACACAGACACCTGAGACCACTACCACACACAGACACCTGAGACCACTACCTGACACAGACACCTGAGACTACTACCTGACACAGACACCTGAGACCACTACCTGACATAGACACCTGAGACCACTACCTGACACAGAAACCTGAGACCGCTACCACACACAGACACCTGAGACCACTACCACACACAGACACCTGAGACCTCTACCTGACACACAGATACCCAAGACTGCTAACTGACACCTGAGACCACTACCTGACATAGACACCTGAGACCACTACCTGACATAGACACCTGAGACCACTACCTGACATAGAAACCTGAGACCGCTACCACACACAGACACCTGAGACCGCTACCACACACAGACACCTGAGACCGCTACCACACACAGACACCTGAGACCACTACCTGACACACAGATACCCAAGACTGCTAACTGACACCTGAGACCTCTACCTGACACCACTACCTGACACAGACACCTGAGACCACTACCTGACACAGACACCTGAGACCACTACCTGACATAGACACCTGAGACCACTACCTGACATAGAAACCTGAGACCGCTACCACACACAGACACCTGAGACTACTACCTGACACAGACACCTGAGACCACTACCTGACATAGACACCTGAGACCACTACCTGACATAGACACCTGAGACCACTACCTGACATAGAAACCTGAGACCGCTACCTGACACAGACACCTGAGACCACTACCACACACAGACACCTGAGACCACTACCTGACACAGACACCTGAGACCACTACCTGACACAGACACCTGAGACCACTACCTGACACAGACACCTGAGACCACTACCTGACACAGACACCTGAGACCACTACCTGACACAGACACCTGAGACCTCTACCTGACACAGACACCTGAGACTACTACCTGACACAGACACCTGAGACCACTACCTGACACAGACACCTGAGACTACTACCTGACACAGACACCTGAGACCGCTACCTGACACAGACACCTGAGACCGCTACCTGACACAGACACCTGAGACCACTACCTGACACAGACACCTGAGACCACTACCTGACACAGACACCTGAGACCACTACCTGACACAGACACCTGAGACCACTACCTGACACAGACACCTGAGACCGCTACCTGACACAGACACCTGAGACCACTACCACACACAGACACCTGAGACCACTACCTGACACAGACACCTGAGACTACTACCTGACACAGACACCTGAGACCACTACCTGACATAGACACCTGAGACCACTACCTGACATAGACAC
This sequence comes from Crinia signifera, assembly GCF_055691185.1. Taxonomy (NCBI): domain Eukaryota; kingdom Metazoa; phylum Chordata; class Amphibia; order Anura; family Myobatrachidae; genus Crinia; species Crinia signifera. The sequence goes on from NC_139226.1 coordinate 1,038,790, forward strand.
CTGAGACCACTACCTGACATAGAAACCTGAGACCGCTACCACACACAGACACCTGAGACCACTACCTGACACAGACACCTGAGACTACTACCTGACACAGACACCTGAGACCACTACCTGACACAGACACCTGAGACCACTTACCTGACACAGACACCTGAGACTACTACCTGACACAGACACCTGAGACCACTACCTGACACAGACACCTGAGACCACTACCACACACAGACACCTGAGACCACTACCACACACAGACACCTGAGACCACTACCTGACACAGACACCTGAGACTACTACCTGACACAGACACCTGAGACCACTACCTGACATAGACACCTGAGACCACTACCTGACATAGACACCTGAGACCACTACCTGACATAGAAACCTGAGACCGCTACCACACACAGACACCTGAGACCACTACCTGACACAGACACCTGAGACTACTACCTGACACAGACACCTGAGACTACTACCTGACACAGACACCTGAGACCACTACCTGACACAGACACCTGAGACTACTACCTGACACAGACACCTGAGACCGCTACCTGACACAGACACCTGAGACCACTACCTGACACAGACACCTGAGACCACTACCACACACAGACACCTGAGACCACTACCACACACAGACACCTGAGACCTCTACCTGACACAGACATCTGAGACCACTACCACACACAGATACCTGAGACCTCTACCTGACACAGACACCTGAGACTACTACCTGACACAGACACCTGAGACCGCTACCACACACAGACACCTGAGAATGCTACCAGATACCTGAGACCACTACCTGACACACAGATACCCAAGACTGCTAACTGACACCTGAGACCTCTACCTGATACCACTACCTGACACAGACACCTGAGACCACTACCTGACATAGACACCTGAGACCGCTACCTGACACAGACACCTGAGACCACTACCACACACAGACACCTGAGACCACTACCTGACACAGATACCCAGGACTGCTAATTGACACCTTAGACCTCTACCTGACACAGACACCTGAGACCGCTACCACACACAAACAACTGGGGATGCTTCCAGACACCTGAGACTACTACCTGACACAGATACCCAAGACTGCTAACTGACACCTGAGACCTCTACCCAACACAGACACCTGAGACTACTACCTGACACAGATACCCAAGACTGCTAACTGACACCTGAGACCTCTACCCAACACAGACACCTGAGACCACTACCCGACACAGAAACCTGAGACCACTACCTGACACAGACACCTGAGACCGCTACCACACACAGACACCTGAGAATGCTACCAGACACCTGAGACTACTACCTGACACAGACACCTGAGACCGCTACCACACACAGACACCTGAGACCGCTACCAGACACCTGAGACCACTACCTGACACAGATACCCAAGACTGCTAACTGACACCTGAGACCTCTACCTGACACCACTACCTGATACAGACACCTGAGACCGCTATCAGACACCTGAGAACGCAACCATAGACAAATCTAGGGGGTGGTCCGGGGGGTACACCGGAACACCCATTTTGTAGCTAAGGGATGGGGCTTTCCAATGAGCTGAGCCCCGTGTCTCTAGCCCCATGGGAACCGGAGATACTGCTAGGCAAAGCTGGAACGTTTTTCCTATAGGATAACATGGGACCCGCTAATTCCGACCCCCACCCAGTTCAACGGCTGCCAGTTCCCCCTTCGGCATCACTGAAGCTCGAGGTTGATCTCAGTCAAACCCAAATCGCTGGGCCTTCAAGCTGATACCAGGCTGGATCCATATGGGTTAATTGGTTCCAGGGATATTGAGGTTAAACCGTTTTTTTTTTCATTTCATAAATGTAATTTCATGACTGTTTATGTTCCTTGAGGGCAGATTTCTCTGGAACCAAACAGCCCAGTTTCACGGGACCAAAATCATTTGAAGCCAACTCAAAAGTTCTTCAATATGTTACTGGTCTCATGTAAATGGGTCAGTTGATTCCGAAGATATAGATTGTTGGTTAAAGGGGGGTAGGGAGAGGGGATTGGTTGTCTCTCCCCCTCACACCTGAAAATGCAGGGACTAGGCTGGTGTATAAGGGGTCAACCTGGGAATGTCCCTGCATGATCCTGGGACCATATTCCCGGGTAAATCCCTGCATTTTCTGTTGTGAAAGGGGTATTATTTCAAACAGCCGTGACCTGCAGTGCTCTGAATACAGCCGGGCAGCCCCCTGCTCTCTGCCCAGCTGCGCTCTGCCCAATGACTGTCACCCCTGCAGCTTCCGCTCCAATTCTTCTCCCCGCTTTCACCTCAGCCCGCCCCCCTTTAATCATGTGGTGTCGGCGCCAGGCGTGCTCCCACAATGTCACGCACAACAACAGCACGCACAATATTTCAAATGTCCACTCGGCTAGAGGGGACACCAGGAGGGGAGTGGGAGCATGCTCTGCGCTGCGCTCTGCTCCTCTCCCCATAGAAGCAGCTGCACCGCTCTCCATCTCTCCCTGCAGCAGCAGCGAAGGCTCATTAAAAAAAAGTGGCACTTTTGGGGGCATTGCTTAAGGGACGCTACAAGTGGTGGTATGTGGGGGCATTATGCATAATGTGTGGCTTAATGTGTAAGGGGCATTACGGTGTGCAGCATCATGTGTAAGGGGCATTATGTGTGCAGCATCATGTGTAAGGGACATTATGTGTGCAGCATCATGTGTAAGGGGCATTATGTGTGCAGCATCATGTGTAATGGGTACTATGGTGCGCGGCATCATGTGTAATGGGTACTATGGTGCGCGGCATCATGTGTAATGGGTACTATGGTGTGTGGCATCATGTGTAAAGGGTACTATGGTGTGCGGCATCATGTGTAATGGGTACTATGGTGTGCGGCATCATGTGTAATGGGTACTATGGTGTGCGGCATCATGTGTAATGGGTACTATGGTGTGCGGCATCATGTGTAATGGGTACTATGGTCTTCGGCATCATGTGTAATGGGTTCTATGGTGTGCGGCATCATGTGTAATGGGTACTATGGTGTTCGGCATCATGTGTAATGGGTACTATGGTGTGCGGCATCATGTGTAATGGGTACTATGGTGTGCGGCATCATGTGTAATGGGTACTATGGTGCCATCAAGCAAGAACCCCCTAGCAATGAGCATGTAGGTAAGCAGCACTTATGTGGCAAATATGTAATGGGCATAATGGTTTGTTATATAGTATGTAATGGGCATCATGATGTGTGGCACAATGTGTAATGGGCATTATGGTGTGTGGCCTTATGTGTAATTGGCATTATGGTGCGTGGCTTTATGTGTAATGGGTATTACGGAGTTTGCGAAAATGTGTAATGGGCATTACTGTGTATGGTCTAAAGTGTAATACCACACCCTTTTTGTGATGCCACGCCTCCTTCCCATGAGGCCATGCCCCCTTTTTGCGCCACGCAAAGGTCCCCCTGCTATTATGTCTAGATCTGGGACCACCCATTACCATAATTCTAGATTCGCCTATGAATGCAACCAGACACAGATACCCAAGACTGCTAACTGACACCTGAGACCTCTACCTGACACCACTACCTGACACAAACACCAAAGACCACTATGTGACACAGACACCTGAGACCGCTACCACACACAGACACCTGAGAACGCTAACTGACACCTGAGACCTCTACCTGACACAGGCACCTGAGACTGCCTACCTGACACCTGAGACCACTACCTAACACAGATACCTGAGACTGCTACATGACACCTGAGACCACTACCTGACACAGACACTTCAGACTGCTACCAGACACAGACACCTCACTGACACAGACACCTGAGACCACTACCTGACCAAAACACCTGAGACTGCTACCTGCCACAGATACCCGAGACTGCTACTTGATGCAGATACCCTAGACTGCTGCCAGACACAGACACCTGAGACTGCTCCCTGACACCATTACCAGACACAGACACCTGAGACCAATACCTAACACAGATACCGAGACTGCTACATGACACCTGAGACCACTACCTGACACAGACACTTCAGACTGCTACCAGACACAGACACCTAACTGACAAAGATACCTGAGACTGCTACCTAACACAGCCATTACACCATCCGTACTGCCCCGCATATATAACACATGGTGGGGATAGAACCCATGACCTCAGTGCTGTGAGGCAGTAATGCTAACCATTAAACCATCCATACTGCCCCGTACATATAACACATGGTGGGAATAGAACCCATGATCTCAGTGCTGTGAGGCAGTGATGTAACCATTACACCATCCGTACTGCCCTGTATATATAACACATGGTGGGGATAGAACCCATGATCTCAGCGCTGTGAGGCAGTGATGTAACCATTACACCATCCGTACTGCCCTGTATATATAACACATGGTGAGGATAGAACCCATGACCTCAGTGCTGTGAGGCAGTAATGCTAACCATTACACCATCCGTACTGCCCCGTATATATAACACATGGTGGGGATAGAACCCATGACCTCAGCGCTGTGAGGCAGTAATGTAACCATTACACCATCCGTACTGCCCTGTATATATAACACATGGTGGGGATAGAACCCATGACCTCAGCGCTGTGAGGCAGTAATGTAACCATTACACCGTCCGTACTGCCCTGTATATATATATAACACATGGTGGGGATAGAACCCATGACCTCAGCACTGTGATGCGGTAATGCTAACCATTACACCGTTCGTACTGCCCCGTATATATAACACATGGTGGGGATAGAACCCATGACCTCAGCGCTGTGAGGCAGTAATGCTAACCATTACACCGTCCGTACTGCCCCGTATATATAACACATGGTGGGTATAGAACCCATGACCTCAGTCCTGTGAGGCAGTAATGTAACCATTACACCATCCATACTGCCCCGTATATATAACACATGGTGAGGATAGAACCCATGACCTCAGCACTGTGAGGCAGTAATGCTAACCATTACACCATCCGTACTGCCCCGTGTATATATAACACATGGTGGGGATAGAACCCATGACCTCAGTGCTCTGAGGCAGTAATGCTAACCATTACACCATCCGTACTGCCCCGTATATATAACACATGGTGGGAATAGAACCCATGATCTCAGTGCTGTGAGGCAGTACTGCTAACCATTACACCATCCATACTGCCCCGCATATATAACACATGGTGGGGATAGAACCCATGACCTCAGCGCTGTGAGGCAGTATAACCATCCGTACTGCCCCGTATATATAACACATGGTGGGGATAGAACCCATGACCTCAGTGCTGGAAGGCAGTAATGCTAACCATTAAACCATCCGTACTGCCCCGTACATATAACACATGGTGGGAATAGAACCCATGATCTCAGTGCTGTGAGGCAGTAATGTAACCATTACACCGTCCGTACTGCCCCGTATATATAACACATGGTGGGGATAGAACCCATGACCTCAGCACTGTGAGGCAGTAATGCTAACCATTACACCATCCGTACTGCCCCGTGTATATATAACACATGATGGGGATAGAACCCATGACCTCAGTGCTGTGAGGCAGTAATATAACCATTACACCGTCCGTACTGCCCCGTATATATAACACATGGTGGGGATAGAACCCATGACCTCAGTGCTATGAGGCAGTAATGCTAACCATTACACCGTCCGTACAGCAACTTATATATAATACATGGTAGGAATAGAACCCATGACCTCAGTGATGTTAAGCAGTAATGCTAACCATTACACCATCCGTACTGCCCCGTATATATAACACATGGTGGGAATAGAACCCATAACCTCAGCGCTGTGAGGCAGTAATACTAACCATTACACCATCCGTACCGCCCCGTATATATAACACATGGGGATATAACCCATGACCTCAGCGCTGTGAGGCAGTAATACTAACCATTACACCATCCGTACTGCCCTGTATATATAACACATGGTGGGAATAGAACCCATGACCTCAGCGCTTAGAGGCAGTAATGTAACCATTACACCATCCGTACTGCCCCATATATATAACACATGGTGGGGATAGAACCCATGACCTCAGTGCTGTGAGGCAGTAATGCTATCCATTACACCATCCGTACTGCCCTGTGGTGAGGATAGAACCCATGACCTCAGCGCTGTGAGGCAGTAATATAACCATTACACCGTCCGTACTGCCCTGTATATATAACACATGGTGGGGTTAGAACCCATGACCTCAGCGCTGTGAGGCAGTAATGTAACCATTACACCATCCGTACTGCCCCGTATATATAACACATGGTGGGGTTAGAACCCATGACCTCAGCGCTGTGAGGCAGTAATGTAACCATTACACCATCCGTACTGCCCGGTATATATAACACATGGTGGGAATAGAACCCATGACCTCAGCGCTGTGAGGCAGTAATGCTAACCATTACACCATCCGTACTGCCCCGTATATATAACACATGGTGGGGATAGAACCCATGACCTCAGTGCTGTGAGGCAGTAATGTAACCATTACACCGTCCGTACTGCCCCGTATATATAACACATGGTGGAGATAGAACCCATGATCTCAGTGCTGTGAGGCAGTAATGTAACCATTACACCGTCCGTACTGCCCCGTATATATAACTCATGGTGGGAATAGAACCCATGACCTCAGTGCTGTGAGGCAGTAATGTAACCATTACACCGTCCGTACTGCCCCGTATATATAACACATGGTGGGGATAGAACCCATGACCTCAGTGTTGTGAGTCAGTAGTATAACCATTACACCGTCCGTACTGCCCTTATACATATATATATATATATATATATATATATCTTATACTGTATCTCTATATAATAAGTTGAAGAGTGTGTGTGCGTGTGTGTGCGTGTCTATCGCATTGCGGACACACTGTGGCACTCAGAGACACTAAATTTGGCAACAAGATACCTCTGGACCTGGTGGTGTGCACTTCGAAGCCGTTTGTGGGAAATTTCATTTAGAAATTTAAAAAACACGGGGGGCGAAATGTAATAGGGTGCGATTTTTTAGACATGTGCGATTTGTGGTCAAAAACGGCCGAAATCGCACATTTTCCGAAAATCGCACATTTAATAGGTTGAAAATCGCGGTAAAAAATCGCACTTTTTACCGCGAAATCGCCCTTTTAGAAGTGTGATTTTTAGTCACATTTCAATTCGCATCCAGATGTTTTCCCATTATAAAGTATACAACTCGCAAATGTAATAGGGTGCGATTTTTGGTAAATGTTACCAAAAATCGCAAAAAAAATAGACCAGGTTCTGACAGGCGAATTTGACAGAACCATGCACAGATCATTGAGATCTGTGCATGGTTCTGTTAATAAAAATGTGTAAAAGTGTTTTTATCAAAAAAAAACCAGCGTGGGGTCCCCCCTCCTAAGCATAACCAGCCCCGGGCTCATTGAGCCGGACCTGGTTCCAAAAATACGGGGGGACAAAAAGCATAGGGGTCCCCCGTATTTCTGAAACCAGCCCCGGACTCTTGGACCGGTCCTGGTTCCAAAAATACGGGGGACAAAAAATCTGGGGTCCCCCGTATTTTGAAACCAGCACCGGGCTCCAACAGCCCGCGGTGTCATGCCACAGCCGGGGGACACTTTTTATACAAGGTCCCCCGGCCAAAACATGAGCACCGTGGCTGGTCAGCCTTGGACGGGGTACCTGGAGGAGTGGGGACCCCCCCAATAAAGGGGTCCCCCCCCCCAGGCTTCACCCGTCCAGGGCTGAAGCCCGGGGCTGTCACCGGCGTCCGTGGCCAGTGGACGCCGGCCTGATAGGGTTAAATCCATCATACATATCATTACATTGCTTTTTACCGGCGAACTACAAGTGCCAGCAGACCTCCCCCGCATGCTGGGACTTGGAGAACCACAAGTCCCAGCATGCGGGGCATTAATGGGCCCGCTGGGACTTGTAGTCCACCTGTAAAAAGAATGTTTATAAAAAACACACACACAGAGAAGTAAAAGTTTATTACACACACACACCTCACTTTTACTCCAGCGTTACTTACCAATCCTGGATCCAGCGCTGGTCTGGCTGCTTTACAGCCGGCTCCCCCCGAACTGACAGGCAGCGGGGAGAACCGGCTTTCTCCGTTGCTTCTAACAGCTTCTGTAGCGCTGTCCCAGTGCTACAGAGGCTGAGAGCGCGATTGGCTGAGCTATGCATAGCTCAGCCAATCAGGACTGAGCTATGCGTCTCCATGGAGACGCATACTGTAGCTCAGCCAATCACGCTCTCAGCCTCTGTAGCACTCGGACAGCGCTACAGAGGCTGTTAGAAGCGACGGAGACAGCCGCTTCTCCCCGCTGCCTGTCAGTTCGGGGGGAGCCGGCTGTAAAGCAGCCAGACCAGCGCTGGATCCAGGAATGGTAAGTAGCGCTGGTGTAAAATTGAGGTGTGTGTGTGTAATAAACTTGTACTTCTCTGTGTGTGTGTTTTTTTATAAACATTCTTTTTACAGGTGGACTACAAGTCCCAGCGGGCCCATTAATGCCCCGCATGCTGGGACTTGTGGTTCTCCAAGTCCCAGCATGCGGGGGAGGTCTGCTGGCACTTGTAGTTCGCCGGTAAAAAGCAATGTAATGATATGTATGATGAATTTAACCCTATCAGGCCGGCGTCCACTGGCCACGGACGCCGGTGACAGCCCCGGGCTTCAGCCCTGGACGGGTGAAGCCTGGGGGGGGGGGACCCCTTTATTGGGGGGGTCCCCACTCCTCCAGGTACCCCGTCCAAGGCTGACCAGCCACGGTGCTCATGTTTTGGCCGGGGGACCTTGTATAAAAAGTGTCCCCCGGCTGTGGCATGACACCGCGGGCTGTTGGAGCCCGGTGCTGGTTTCAAAATACGGGGGACCCCCAGATTTTTTGTCCCCCGTATTTTTGGAACCAGGACCGGTCCAAGAGTCCGGGGCTGGTTTCAGAAATACGGGGGACCCCTATGCTTTTTGTCCCCCCGTATTTTTGGAACCAGGTCCGGCTCAATGAGCCCGGGGCTGGTTATGCTTAGGAGGGGGGACCCCACGCCGTTTTTTTTTTTAACTTTTTTTTTTTGGAACAAAATCGCATTTATGAAAATGCGCACATTTTCATGACTGAAAATGCGCACATTTTCATGACTAAAAATCGCGGCAAATCGCATTTTTTGCCGCTAATTCGCATCTCATTACATATGCGAATTCGCGGCAAAAAACGCGATTTTTAAAGGTACGATTTCTGGCGAGTTTGGAACTCGTCCAAAAATCGCACCCTATTACATTTCGCCCCAAGTTTTAATTTGCCTTCATTGATGATCTGGGAAAAAGATCGACTATCTCGGAAACCGTTGACGAAGGAACAACTCCACACCTGATTTCATTGCTGTCATTGAGTATGAATGACACATTCTAACATTATGGTGAAGGCTTTAAACAATTAGGAATAATTGAGGATATACATAGACCACACATAACACACACACGTACACATTGTACATGCACACACACACACAGTACACCACATACGCACACATAGCACACAACACACACATATATACGTAGTGCACCTCACACACTTACTCATTGGAGAGATACACACAAAAAAACACACACATAACACACCACATGCAGTACAACACAAACCCATATACACTACAACACATACCCAAAAACAGTACAACAAACACACAGAACACACACACTTAAACACTGCCAGGATACGCACAGTACACTACACACACATATATACGTAGCGCACCTCACAAACTTACACATTCGGCAGATACACACAACACACACACATAACACACCACTCACAGCACAACACGCACCCACATTTACTACAACACACACCCAAAAACAGAACAACACACAGAACACACACACTTAAACATTGCACAGATACAAACAGCACACTACAAACACACACATTTATACGTAGCACACCTTATGCACTTACACATTGCTCAGATACACACAACACACATCATAGCATACCTCTAACAGCACAACACACACCCACATTCACCACACACACCCAAAAAACAGTACGACACACACAAAACACACACTTAAACATTGCACAGATACACAAAGACACAACACACACATACACATACTGTATATACATAGCACACCTCACACACTTACGCATTGGACAGACACATAAAACACAACACACACAACCACATACACTACAACACACACACAAAAACAGTACAACACACACAAACACAGAACACATAAAAAATAATTTGCCATTTATTTAGTAGTCTGTACCGGCAAATAAAAACGGTACCTAATGTACTGTTTTTTCTTTTTCCCCATTATCCGTCTCTCCAGTCCTCCAGCCTGTCACTGCACTCCCCGGCCGGTTGCACTGAGAAATCTTTGTCCTGGCCAATGCACCCGTTGATCAATACAAAGTGGGTACAGTTCACTCACCCTGTTAGTCAGTTGGATATCAGGCACTGCTCTGCCTTAAGGGTTTCCCCGACTCTTTTGGTTCATAGATAATGTTTGGTCGATGGGCATGAGCGCTGCATGTATTTGTTTGAATGTTATGAGTGTAAGAAGTAGAAGAATAAGACTGAGATGAACATTTGTCACGTTAAAGTGTACAATTTACTCAATAAATCGTGAAAAAAATATGTGTACATAGAAGTACAATCAAGAAATGAAAGTAGGATTAAAAAATAAATTCTGATTCAAACTGATAATTGTTTGGATGGGGGTGGGTTGAGAAACAAATCTTTAGGTGGAGGGGGGTATGGATATTGTGGGCATAATTCATGTTTGGTACACCTACAGGGGGTCCCCAGTTGATGAGAAATGTTCACTACAGTATCAACGTAAGGGGATTTCCAATTGGGGTTCAGGTGGTCTTTTAGGGACCCCTTTACAATTCCGTTGGTCTCTTCTCCTGGAGCCTACGGTCTCCCTCAGTGATTGACTATCATTAAGGGAGACCATAGGCTCAAGCAGAAGAGACCTACGGTACTGTAAAGGGTCCCTAAAAGACCACCCGGACCCCAATTGGGAATCCCCCTATGGTGACACTGTATGAAAATCCCATCATTTGAGGACCACCTGTAGGTGTACCAAACACCAATTATGCCCATAATATTCATACCCCCCACCTATAGATTTGTTGGTGGGGGGGTATGGATCAATACACGCATTGACGATTGCGAAGGCTGGATCGGTGGATTGGCCCGGCGGGTGTAGGGAAGAATTTGGCCCATTGCACCCATTCCTAGTGGTGCATTGCAGTGTTGCAGGTAGCGTGCGTCGCGTCATGACGTCATGTGGCCAGGCCCGTGGACCTGCTCCCACACTCAGGGGCTACCCCACTGTTTGGTAGAGAGGGCCGGTGCATGTGCTTTGCAGATCTCCAGACCTCAGAGACTGCTGCAGGCAGGATCGGAGAGGGGAGCGGCAGTGGCAGGGAGCGGTGAATTTTTTATTAATTATGGCGCGGTAAGTAACGCCCACCCTGGTCTCCACGCACTCAGCGCCTGTAATTACACACCCTAGAAATTGTACCATTGGAAGTATGGAATTGGAGGTGTGGTCATGCCCCCTTTCCCGTGGCCACGTCCCTTTCTGATTTTGTATCGATTTCTGACCCTCAGATGTTGGAGGGTATGTCATAGGTGCTAAATCTCAGGAGTGGATGTGGAATTCATCAACACATACAAGTAATAAACGCAGGATCGTTGTGTTTCAAACAACAACACCACACCTGATTTCATTGCCATCATTGAGTATTAATGCCAACACATTCTAACATTATGGTGGAATCTTTAACAAATTACAATCTTGGGTCTTTGGCACAGCATACTGTAAGATGACATTTTTCAGCAATTTTGGAAATAAAAAAACCCCCAAGGTTTTCCCGGGCAACGCCGAGCTGGTCAGCTAGTATATATATATATATATTTATATTTATAAGCGTTATATAGATGACATTTTAATTATCTTGGAAGGCACGGAAGAAACGTTTAATGAATTTTTGAAAAACATAGGAGGGAACCAGATGAACCTGAAATTCACGTCGAACTTCAACAAGAATCAAATAGAATTCCTGGACCTTATACTACAAGGTGACAACAAGTCTATCAACACACTCAACTTTGTAAAAACAGTGGACACTAACAGTTATCTACCCTTCAAAAGTAACCACCAACGCAAGTGGAAAGAGAACATACCATATTCTCAGTTTCATAGGATTAAGAGGAACTGCAGCAAAGAGGATGAGTGCGGAAAACAATTAGAAGTGTATAAGAAAAGGTTTGAAGAAAAAGAGTACCCCCTACAACAATATCCTACAACAAGCCACATCCAGAATTCAGAACACCAACAGAGAGGAACTCCTCCAGTATAAAGCAAAGGAGGAAAAGAACAACTCCACTGCGTTTATAACAACCTTCAGCCAACATGAACCAAGAACAAGGAAATCACTGAATGATCATTGGAATATCCTTCTAATGGATCCAGTACTTAAAGATATTCTCCCCCAACGCCCAGAATTGATTTTCAAAAAATCCAGAAACCTTAAAGACATCCTGGCACCCAGTCTACTAAAAACAAAAGGTAACCAGAACCCAATGGGAGCAAAGTGCAAAGGAGCATATAAGTGCAGAAAATGCAACATCTGCAAGCATGTACACCCGAACAGGAAAAGCTTCAAGAACTCTGGCAACAGCAAAGAATACAAAATAAAAGACTTCACAAACTGTAACACATCTTCAGTGATTTATCTGTTAGAATGTCCTTGCCATTTAAAATACGTCGGGAAAACGAAACGAGTTCTGAAGTTACGTATACAAGAACACAGCAGAAATATTAAGAACAAAGTGGATACCCATGCGATTTACAAACACTTCCAGACCCAGAGGGGCTCACATTGAACACGTGAGGCTGGGCCCCAGAGGAGGCGACCTAGCCAATAAACTTTCACAAAGGGAGATGTTCTGGATATTTGAGCTTAAAACCATGCACCCAGACAGTTTTAATGAAAGTTATGAAATTGCCCTGTTTTTATAAGGTCCTATCTTTTACCCTTCGCTACTTATCTTCACCACCTACATAATCCCTATTGAGCACGATCACTTTAGAATACCCTCCCTTACGAACCACTGATTTGGACAATTATACATCTGACCTGTTCACGTACCTACAGTCAAACCACATTACTGGTACATTCTCGTCCGATCTTGGAAGCTAAGCAGTGTTGGGCTGGACAAGTACCGGGATGGGAGACCTCCCGGGAAAATTCAGTACTGTAGCTCACTCCTGTAGGAGCCGGACTGGAGGCAAAGCCTGGGGGTAGGCTCCCCTGACAGGGTTTGTAGGGAGCTGACTAGCTGGACAGTCATAGAAGGGGTGTCTAAGGAGAGGGTCATAGGGGGAGGGGCTTAACGGGGTGTAGTAAGGGTATATAAGCAGAGTGCAGGCAGGAAATAGGGGTCACTGGGAGATTTTTCTGAACAGCTAAGCAGCACTGCATCTCCCATGGCTTCCCCAAACGCTGATGCTGAGGTATCTGCAGCGCTGGCTGCCCTCAGGGAGGCAGCAGGCACCAGAGGGACAGAGTGGCTGCAGCAGCAGATGTCTGGTCTGCTGGGGGGACTGGGAGCAGCAACGCAGGAGGCTGCTCCAGCGGGCGCACGGCCTCGGAGGTCCAGGCCTCCGGAGCGCTTCAGCCCATCCGTGTCCCCCAGGGTTCAGCGCCGTTCTAGGAGCCCCGTCAGGGACCCTCCAGGCCAGGCTGCGGGCCGGGCACCTTCCGCCCGCAGGACCAGGTCTGGGAGGAATCCAACATGCAGGCGGAACCCTCCGCGCGGGGGGAACCCCCCCCCACGTGCAAGAAGATCCGGCGTCACGTGGGTCTGGACCTGGAGCGGCGGGGCATGCGGGGCATGCTGCTGCCCAGCGCGGGGTGAGTCGTGCCAGGGGGGCAGAAGTACAGGCTGCGGACCGCAGGCCTGGTACACGGAGCGAGAGACGCACAGCTGGCTCCGCCTCCAACGCGGTCACGCCGGCTGGTGCTATACCTGAAGGTCGGGATGACAGGAGAAGAGAGATGGCAGCGTCAGCAGACGATGGAGAGATACCTGGTCCTTCTTCATCTGGGACCCGTCAGGACACTGGACCTGCGGCTGCTGGGTTCACAGCCCCCAGGCAGCCTGGTGAGTCTGTCTCTATGTCTATTAATGCTTTAGCACAAAGTCAGGGGGGGGGGGGGTTAGCCCCCCAGGGGGAAATGAGTAGGGGCTTTACCGAATTATTGAGTGGTTTTGCAGATTGGCTGGTGGGTTTGCGGCAGGGGGCGGGGCCGTCCCCGGCGGCAGCATGGGCACCGCAGAATTCGGGCACACCAGCTAGCATTAGTGTGCCGGTCAGTAATAGTGTGCCTGTTAGCAGTGGGGTGCCGGTTAGCAGTGGGGTGACGGTTAGCAGTGGGGTGACGGTTAGCAGTGGGGTGCCGGGGAGCAGCGTGGTGCTGGTATCCGGCGGGGAGCAAAGCAGCAGCAGGGCAGGGGCTGAAGGGGGCAGTGTGGTGACGCAGGATGAGAGTGGGAGGCTTAGTGACACTGCGAAAGGGGAGGTGTATGTATGTTTTGAGGGGCCATTGGGGGCCCACCTGAAGCAGGAGGTGAGGGAGAAGATTTGGAAAGGGGAATATGTGGATATATTTTCATTACTACCCTTAGAGCGTTTTAACCTGGATAGGCCCCGCAAGGAGGAGAAAAAGGAGGAGGAGGAACGGCGGCGGTATCGGCTGATACCGCGGTCATTCACAAATTGGTTACAGGCATTTGCTATTTTAGCTAGTGTGATTGGGGAGAAGGCACCTGACAATTGTTCAGGCTTATTCTGTTACATGGATGCGATAGGAGAGGCATACCGTGTGTACGGGGGCATGGCCTGGCTCAGGTATGATGAGCAGTTTAGGCAGAGGAAGGCGGTTCGCCCCAACATTCGTTGGGATCATAAGGATATTGCTTTATGGTTAAAGGTAACGGCCCCCATAAAAAGTGGGCAGCCCTTTCGTGGGGATGGGGGGGGGCCGAGAGAGGCCACAAGCGGGACGGCCATGCAGAAGGGACTCTGCTTTGCCTTCAACGACGGGTCATGCCGGTTTGGAGCAAAATGCAAATTCAAGCATGAATGTTCATCATGTGGAGGGAACCATGGGGCAAATAAATGCTTCAGAGGGAAGTCCCGAGACAGTAGTTCAAAAGGGGGCGACACCAGTTCGGCTGGAAAGGATGCTGGGTTATCTGCGTAGGTATCCTGACCAGCGGACAGCCGCCTTGTTGGAGGAGGGGTTTAAGGAAGGTTTTAAGATACCTTCTGACGTGCAGGTGTCAGGAAGTTTTAGGAGGAATTTGAAGTCTGCTAGGGAGCATCCTGAAGTGGTGCAGGAAAAACTGTTTAAGGAGGTGCAGCTGGGTCGTATGGCTGGACCGTTTAGGGCGGCACCGTGGCCAGATTTGATAGTCTCTCCGTTGGGGGTGGTGCCAAAAAAGGAGGCGAACAAGTTTCGTCTGATACACCATTTATCCTTCCCAAAAGGGGCGTCGGTCAATGATGGCATTGACCCCGACATCTGCTCGGTGGTTTATACATCCTTTGATGCGGCCGTTAAGTGGGTGAAGCGGTTTGGGAAAGGGGCCATGTTGGCAAAGACTGATATTGAATCGGCATTCCGGTTGCTGCCTGTTCATCCAACCAGTTTGCGCTTGTTGGGATGTTGTTGGGATGGGGAGTTTTTTGTTGATCGTTGTTTACCGATGGGGTGCTCCTTGTCGTGTGCTTATTTTGAGGCCTTTAGTTCCTTTTTGGAGTGGGTGGTTAAGGATGTCTCTGGGTGCAGTTCAGTTATTCATTACCTAGATGATTTTTTATGTATTGGTCCCGGGGGGACCGGTGTATGTGATTTATTGTTGAGGACTGTTGAAAGGGTGTCGGCAGACTTTGGGGTCCCGCTTGCTCCGGGAAAGACGGAGGGCCCTGCGACTGTGATCAGTTTTTTTGGGTATCGTCATTGATACTGTGAATATAGAGTGTCGCTTGCCTGTAGAAAAGTTACTGGGTTTGAAGGCCGAGGTAGGGAGGGCGTTGCTGTTGAAGAAAATCAGATTGAGGGAATTACAGTCCTTGCTGGGTAAGTTGAATTTTGCGTGTCGCATTATGCCGATGGGCCGCATTTTCAGCAGGAGGCTGGCAGCAGCGACAGCAGGGGTGGTTCTTCCTCATCATTTTGTCAGATTAGGTAGTGAGTTGAAAGGGGACTTGCGGGTGTGGGCATCTTTTCTGGAAACCTTTAATGGCAGGGCGCTGTGGATGTCAGACACGTGCGTGGCTACAGAGCTAGACCTTTTCACAGACGCCGCTGGGAGTGGCGGTTTTGGGGCTTATTGCCAGGGACATTGGTGTGTGGGCCGGTGGCCGGAGTCCTGGGTGCAGAGAGGCTTGGTTAAAAATTTAGCATTGTTGGAATTGTTTCCTATTTTGGTTGCAGTTGTTGTTTGGGGTGAGCTGTTCCGCGATAGGAAGATTTGTTTTTACTGCGATAATTTGGGGGTGGTCATGGCTATTAATCAATTGTCGGCATCTTCACCTCCGGTGGTTACTATTTTGCAGCAGTTGGTATTGGAATGTCTGGCTTTGAATTTGTGGGTTGTGGCTAGGCACGTTCCCGGTGTCTCTAACGGCATTGCGGATTCTTTATCTTGTTCACAGTGGGAACGATTCCGGGAGTTGGCGCCAGAGGCGGACAGGGAGGGGACCGGGTTCCCGAGTCGGCTCTGGGCTCTGCTGGACGGGTAGTCGATCAGCTCATCAGGGAATCCTTGGCCCCAAATACATGGTCGGCATACAACCAGGAATGGCGGAGCTGGTTAGAATGGCGTGAGGTAGTAGGTTTGAAAGAGGATGATGACGAGTTGGCTGTCTTGCTATACATAGGCCATTGTAAGGAGATTGGTTGGTCAGTGGCTAAGATCACGCGCTGTATGGCGGGCTTAGCTTTTGGGTTTCGTGCAGGTGGGAGGCCTGATGTCACAAAGAATTTCCTGATTGCGCAGGCTTTAAAAGGCTGGAGAAAAGGACATGTAGTACAGGATCAGAGAAGGCCGGTGTCCTTCCAGTTGTTGCAGAATATGGGCAGGAAGTTGGGTGAGGTCTGCAGTTCCAATTTCGAGGAAAGGTTGTTCGGGGTAGCCTTTTCGCTTGCCTTCTTCGGGGCACTGCGGATTGGTGAACTCGTGAGTCCAAGCGTCTCCAGGCCGGGAGGTTTGTTAGGGGAGGATGTGGATTTATACTCGGATAGGGTGGAGCTAGTGGTGAGGAGGTCTAAGACGGATCAATTAGGGAGGGGGAAGAAGGTAGTTCTCTTCTCTGTACCGGGCTCAGATATGTGCCCGGTAGCACGGCTGAGGATATTTAAGGAAGTCAGAGTGGGCAGAGAAAGGGATCCTTTGCTGATGCATGCGAATGGGTCCTTTTTATCACGGTTCCAGTTCACAAGCGTGTTTAGAGCAGTCCTGCGGACGTTGGGCCTCAAGGGGGAGGAATACGCGGGTCACTCTTTCCGCATCGGGGCCGCAACTGAGGCTGCTAGGATGGGTTTGGGAGATGAGCTGATTAAGCGCATTGGGCGATGGGAATCGTCTCGTTTTCGTTCATATGTTCGTTTAGGGGATTGTTGAGGCTGATTGTGTTCTTTCTAATTTTAGGGCATCCCCCGTGCCTGATTTGGATTTTAGGACATTCATATGTCTTTTGGGGAGCTTTGCGGGCTGATGTCAGACCGAACGGCCGCCAGCTAGGTTTGGATAGAGAGGAGGCAGTGGTTCGATGGCTGGGGAAGCGCGGTATGGTATGGAGTGGAATGTTACAGGAATTTCACCGTTTTGTTCGGCTCGATAGGGCTCCCGACATATTAGTGTTGCACGTGGGAGGGAATGACCTTGGGAGCAGACCATTTAGGGAGTTGATACGGGATATCAAGTTTGATCTCCTACGTTTATGGGCAATGTTTCCAGAGGTGATCACAGTTTGGTCGGATATTGTGCCGCGCCGTTATTGGAGGGATGCAAGGTCGGCTGACAAGATCAATAAGGCACGGATAAAAGTCAACAGGGCAATTGGGCGTTTTATGGCTAGAAACGGTGCGGTGGTGGTGAGGCACAGGGAACTTGAGTCTGGTGCCGGTGCTTTTTGGAGAGGAGACGGTGTGCATTTGAACGCTGTAGGGATCGATGTTTGGTCCTTGGGACTACAGGAAGGGATAGAAACAGCGTTCCGGATGTGGGGGGGGTCGCCCGGGGTCAAGGGCTTAACCCCGTGCTTGGTGGCGGAGGGGGGTCCTCGAGGTTGGTGGCATTGAGGCTTAATTATGCGGCGGGGAGGGCCCCATGAGGGGGCTGGACTCCCCTGGGTGAGGCTAATTAATGAGCACTGGGTGTTGACAATTGGTGCCCTCGAGCCAATCGCTATCGGCTGGGGGTAACAACTCCTGGAAGTGCTTAGAGGTGTGGATTGATTTATTGAGGGCCTCGGGGACCACCTTCCGTGGGGAATGTTTTTGATTATTGTTAATTTTGTATTGTTTCAATAAAGATGGCTGCTGTGGCCAATTTTATCCAACAAGAGAGTTATGTCATTTGTGGGGGGATAATTGGGCACAGCGATTAGACAATACCCTGTCATGTAGGAGCCGGACTGGAGGCAAAGCCTGGGGATAGGCTCCCCTGACAGGGTTTGTAGGGAGCTGACTAGCTGGACAGTCATAGAAGGGGTGTCTAAGGAGAGGGTCATAGGGGGAGGGGCTTAACGGGGTGTAGTAAGGGTATATAAGCAGAGTGCAGGCAGGAAATAGGGGTCACTGGGAGATTTTTCTGAACAGCTCCCACCCACCCTCCCTAATTTTATAATTTTTAGGAAGAATTATTGATAGGTTGTCTTTTGTCACAGTGGCCTGTGCGGAGGGGGGTCCTCGAGGTTGGTGGCATTGAGGATTAATTATGCGGCGGGGAGGGCCCCATGAGGGGGCTGGACTCCCCTGGGTGAGGCTAATTAATGAGCACTGGGTGTTGACAATTGGTGCCCTCGAGCCAATCGCTATCGGCTGGGGGTAACAACTCCTGGAAGTGCTTAGAGGTGTGGATTGATTTATTGAGGGCCTCGGGGACCACCTTCCGTGGGGAATGTTTTTAAATATTGTTAATTTTGTATTGTTTCAATAAAGATGGCTGCTGTGGCCAATTTTATCCAACAAGAGAGTTATGTCATTTGTGGGGGGATAATTGGGCACAGCGATTAGACAATACCCTGTCATGTGAACGTGGGTCAATGTCATATATAAACATTATTGTGGTATCGAGGAGAGGTTTTCAATAATTTAATGATCTTAAATTAATCTAGACAATGTATGTCACCTATTAAATGTCTTTTGGATACCTAAAGTCACTAATAAACGTATTTAATTATGATATAATCTATTTATTTGTATGCACATCACAATTTACTATACACACTAAGAGATTACCTAGAGTATTCAACCAATAAAGCACCAGTCCCCTAGTGCACAAATCACTTTATAAGCACTCAATTCAACACCCATAAGGTTTCTATTTACTATGGGAAACGCCTCTAGTCACCACATTGTCAATAATTATATATAAGCCACACTAATAGGAATAATAATGCCTGCCGTAAGGATAAATAATGCAATGTGCCATTATAAGTTCATTTACGTGTTCATTTTTATCTTATTTTACGTTGGCATAAGGAAAATCACATAAAAAATGGCCACCGCAACTTCTGTACTTATAAAGGACCAGCAGTCTCTACTAAAATGGCCGCCACAATACAAAATATACAGGGAAGACAGCACCCTGCCGAGACTCAAGACGCCGTTCTAAACACAAGAGAACTTGGATGTCATGACGGACTAATGAAACGGACACATACGCAGTAGCGCAAAACTAACCTCCACTATGATAACCAGCGTCAGAATGAATCAAATACAGGCGCATGTGCAGTAGTGCAAAACGGACACCGGATGTGTGGCGGAAGTACCGCACACTAAACTAATCTACTATTGTTTGCGGACTTATTGTGTGTTTTCATGTTACCCACTTATATGTTATTTATGCTAATATAGCGATTTAGAGCACAAGCTATATGAGAATAGGTTAAAGGTTTTTTTTTACCCTGATTTTGAGAAGTAATTAATTAATGACAGGAAGTGATGTCACTATTGAAGCAGGAGATACACTGGTATAAATATAGGTCTGGCCTCAGTCTACTTGCACCCCTCGATAAAGTCAGAAGGACGAAACGCGTTGGGACTCTACAGCCCTCCTGTCTCATCTACAAAGATAAGCTACCCTATTTTCTTTGCACCTTAAAATTATTTTTAGGAATATTGATTTTATGATAGAAAAGAATATTTTTTTTAAATCTTTGTCTGTTTTTTAAGAAAACTTTTTTTCAACTTTTTTCAAATAAATGTATTTACCTTTTACACATACCTGTTGATAATTTTTTTTTTTTTTTATCGTATCCATAGTGAAATTTTATACACACCGTGTTTTAGGTCCACATCAAGAAAATAACTTTTTATTGTTTTTTAAAAAAAAGTGCAGACCACACTCAGTATATACTGTTTTTTTTAGCAATTAGTCGCCGCATCTTCATCCATTGAACATATACGTTTTGCCCCAAGTAACTTACCATTACTTTTCTCTTAGAAGATTGGTTGACACCCCATAATTAGAAGGGGGACGTTGCCTACTACACCTGGTACTGGACTGAGGACTCACAGGTGGCGCCACACATTCATTGTTTGCATATATATATATATATATATATATACATAGTGTGGTCACGGTTTACATGTATGATTTATTCTTTATGTAATAAAGGTGCCGTTGTACCTGGCTATTGCGTACTGACTGTGTGATCTGAGAACCGCCTGACCCCGGGGCACCATGCACAGCTGTAACGCTGGCGGAGATGACTGCTAGGCGAAATTAATTGCGCACATGAACCCGGGGTCCTCACATCCCCACATTTACTTACATGTGCAGTGGCAAACGCAGGATTTTCAGAAGGGGGTTTCCAGAGGGGCGGAGTAAAGCACGGAGATGGACACTTAGGTATATGCCGGGTCAGTTAAAGTATTATAGATAGACCAAATGTATATTATTAATAATAATAATAATAATAAAAAATATATATATATATATATATATATATATATATATATATACACATATATACATACATATATATACAGTGCTATTTTTCAGCAGGAACCAGCAGGAACTCAGTTCCTGAACCTCTAATTAAATATGACATCATCAGGAACTGAAAATTTACTTTTCATAAGATAAGTTTTATTTTAAAGTCACCTGTGAGTGCCTTTGTTTCTAAATACAATATATATATCTATCTCTCCCTCCCTCTCTCTATTATATATGTTTTTTTTTTATTCATTTGATCCACCCCCAGACTTGGAGTTCCTGAACCTATTTTTCCAGAAAAATAGTACTGTATATATACATACAGGGGCATCAACAGCAGTGTAGACCCCTGGGCATAGCAATGTATTGGGGCCCCTACCGATCCTCCAGCAGTAGGGGTGGGGGAAGCTTTGATGTCCTGCGGGTGGTAGGGGGTATTATATCAACCGCTCAGCATGTAGGGCCCGGATCAGTAATTTCCACTAATTACCCCTTTACTGCACAGATGGTGGGAGATGGGGTGGGAGAAGGGGGCATTGGGCTGAATGAAGGGGCCATGATACATAACTTCCAGGGTGGTAGAGGATGTTTAATATGCAGAGGAGGGGTGTATAGTGGAGTGGGCTTATTATTCATAATTTTCATCTTGCTTGACTGCAGATATCTCCAGTTCCCAGAAGTAGATTTCTTAGATTTTAATGGAATTAAAAACTAGAGAATCCCACCTACCAAATGGTATTGGGTACTAGGGGATCAGAGTTCAGGAGGCAGAGCAATCTGCCAACGAGTATATAATACTACATACCAGGTGTGTGGAGCTGGAGCAGTAACCAGCTGCTGGAAGGCTGATATCTCTGGTTCTGGGAACAGTAGAGACAAGCTACTAATGTCCATCAAAGGGGGAGAGTCCCAGCTTTTGGATATATCCTCAGAAAAACTCTAAGTCAGACAGAACCTGAAATATCTGACTGAGAAGAGAAATTATCAGGCTTGGATGGGGACCACTGATTTGAAGTCAGATATCTCCAGTTCCCATGGGCCAATTTTTTAAATTCTTATACCCCTGGAAAGAGGGGACCCTCAGCTTTCAGCCTAGGGCCCATAGACTCCTGGGGGGGTTTCTGGGTACTCATAAAACCCCCCTGCGTGCGCAACTGATGTGGGAGTGAGGCAGTCGGCAGGCGTTACGGCCACCAGGTGCGGTTGTTGGGAGGAAGTCAGTGGGTGTTGTATGCCAGGGGCGGATTGGCCTACCGGGAAACCGGGCTGTTTCCCGGTGGGCCGGCATATTTTGGAGTGTAAGGGGCCGTCTCCCTCCTTTACAGGGCCGGCCGCGGCATCTACGTGCATTTTCCCCTTATCAAAGATGGCCGCGGCCGGCCTCAACTGCTGCCACAGTGAAAATGGCCGCGGGAGGGCTGGTGCGCATGTGCGCGCGCATGCAGCCTCTCCCGTGGTCCAGACAGGCTTGCTGCTCTAACAAGCCACCCTCGCTCCTTTACAGGGCCGGCCGCGGCATCTACATGCATTTTGCCCTGAAGAAAGATGGCCGCGGCCGGCCTCAAGTGCAGCCACAGTAGAAATGGCCGCGGGAGGGCTGGTGCGCATGCGCGCGCGCGCACGCAGCCGCTCCCGTGGTCCAGGGTCCAGACAGAGGCTTCATGCTCACAGGATGGCTGGAGCCTGGAGTTGAGCAGGAGAGCAGCACTACCCAGTACCAACCCAGCAGCACAGCAGCAGCCAGCACTCAACAGCAGGGTAAACTAGGTAGTAGGCACTAAGGGCACACTGGCAGAATATATATATATATATATATATATATATATATATATATCTGCTAGCAGAGGAGACATTTCTAAAAATACATTATCTTCTACATATATATATATATATATATATATATATATATATATATATATAAATGTTTATATATATATTTATATATATCTATATATTGCACAGATAAAGGTATGTCACTTTTTTATGCATTTATAAAAAAGCTTGATAACCGTTAATAAGACTGAAATGCTGCCAAGCAACCTTATCATTCCTGTTCCTAAGTGCGGGCACCGGACGCAGTGAGGGCACCAGACGCAGTTATTCCATATAATAATTTGGAGTGCCGGACCTGCCCGCACTTAGGAACAGGAATGATAAGGTTGCTTGGCAGCGTTTCAGTCTTATTAACGGTTATCAAGCTTTTTTATAAATGCATAAAAAAGTGACATACCTTTACCTGTGCAATAACGTGAAATGGAGTGAGTGAGACGCTCCGGCGTTGTGCGCCGGCCTGGTGTGTCCCTCAGCAGTGACGTCACTGTACAGCAGGGGCGGATTGGCCCACCGGGAAACCGGGCCATTTCCTGGTGGGCCGGCACATTAATGTCCAGAAACGGCCGCTCACACCCCCTCCCGGGCCGCAATCTCCGTGGTTAGCAGCGCCGCAGCAGCAGGGAGCACTATGGCCCAATCAAAGATGGCCGCGGCAAGCGCCTCCTCCCAAAGTCAAAATGGCCGCTGGAGGGCTGCTGTGCATGCGCGGCCGCACACAGCTCCTCCCGCAGCTATTGTGAGTTGTGACAGTGCAGAGGTGGCCGGATCACGATTGCGGGTGCGCGTGTGACGTCACCGCGCACCCGCCCACTACAAGGCTGCCTGCAATGGGGTACGCTACTGTCTAGTAGCCAGTGCCACCCCACAGAAATGTTCATTATATGTATATATATAGATGCATATATAGGTATATATACCTATATGTGTATATATATATATATATATATATATATACACATACATACATACATACATACATACATACGTGTAATCGGCATTGCGGTGTGTCACAATGTGTAATGGGCATTGCGGTGTGTCACATAATGTGTAATGTGCATTACGGTGTGTCACATAATGTGTAATGGGCATTACGGTGTGTTCCATAATGTGTAATGGGCATTGCGGTGTGTCCCATAATGTGTAATGGGCATTGCGGTGTGTCCCATAATGTGTAATGGGCATTACGGTGTGTCACATAATGTGTAATGGGCATTACGGTGTGTCACATAATGTGTAATGGGCATTACGGTCTGTCCCATAATGTGTAATGGGCATTGCGGTGTGTCCCATAATGTGTAATGGGCATTGCGGTGTGTCCCATAATGTGTAATGGGCATTACGGTGTGTCACATAATGTATAATGGGCATCACGGTGTTTGGCATATGTATAATGGGCATCACAGTGTTTGGCATATGTACTGTATATTGGGCATCATGGTATGTGGTATATGTATAATGGGCATCACGGTGTTTGGCATATGTATAATGGGCATCACAGTGTTTGGCATATGTACTGTATAATGGGCATCAGGGTGTGTGACATATGTATAATGGGCATCATGGTATGTGGTATATGTATAATGGCATCACGGTGTGCGGCATATGTATAATGGGCATCACGGTGTGGCATATGTATAATGGGCATCACGGTGTGCGGCATATGTATAATGGGCATCACGGTGTGCGGCATATGTATAATGGCATTGCGGTGTGCGGCATATGTATATTGGGCATCATGGTATGTGGTATATGTATAATGGCATCACGGTGTGCGGCATATGTATAATGGGCATCACGGTGTGTGGCATATGTATAATGGGCATCATGGTATGTGGTATATGTATAATGGCATTGCGGTGTGAGGCATATGTATATTGGGCATCACGGTGTGCGGCATATGTATAATGGCATCGCGGTGTGAGGCATATGTATAACGGCATTGCGTGTGAGGCATATGTATAACGGCATTGCGTGTGTGGCATATGTATAATGGCATCACGGTGTGTGGCATATGTATAATGGGCATCATGGTGTGTGGCATATGTATAATGGGCATCACTGTCTCCCCTCCCTGCATCCCCTGCCACTCTGCATTCCCCCTCCTACCCTGTATCCGGTGCCAGCATGCCCCCCTCACACTCTGCGTCCTGTGCCACCCTGCGTAAATCCTCACTCCCTTCATTCTCAGCCACTCTGCATCTCCCCTCCCAGCATTCTACGCCACCCTCTGTCCCCCCCCCCTCCCTGCATCCTCTTCCACCCTGCCACTCTACTGTGTTGGGTGACCCCCTGTCACCCACCCCCCCCCCCCCCCCCCCCATCTCTATCTCCCCAGCCCCACAGGCTGCAGAATAAACGCTGTATGCATGCGCCTATTCTGCAGCCTGAGGGGCTAGGGACATAGCCAGCAGCTCAGAGAGCCACTATCCATGCCCTCACAGCGGCAAAAAATTGGGCGCGACCTCGTTGAAATAGACCACACCCCCATATTGATAGGCCACGCCCCCAAAATTTCGGGCGCGCCTCCGGCGCGCAACAACGCTCCGCCCCCCCATTGGGGCTGCTTCAAAATATTTCCCGGGCTGGTTTTAATTCCCAATCCGCCCCTGTTGTATGCTGCCAGGTCGGGGGGTGGAGGGGTCCGGCGGTGGCGGTGTGGCCTGCACAGTGTGACCTATGCGTAAGTCACATTGTGCAGGCCGCACAATGGGGTCAGCGTCTGAGCGAATACTCAGACGCTGCCCGGCATTAGACTGCAAATCGAGGGATTGGATACTCTGAAATCTCTGACATTTTGGGGCCAAATCCCGGGATCCGGACGGTCCCAATGCTGGGATTGGCCACCCTAGTTGCATGTATGATATATGTTTGTTACTACTCGATATTTACATGGATTGGCAGGGGTTAGGGTTATTAGGCTGACATTGTCTAGCAGGGGCGTAACTAACTTTTCAGCGCCCCCCCCCCCCCCCCCCCCCCCCCCGCCGCACGTTTATTCTGCAGTATGGGGGCAGCCATTTTCTAATTGTCAGTTTTCATTGCAGCAGGAGCCGGCCGGGACCGTGACGTCAGGAAGGTCCCGACAGAGAGCCGGGCGAGACGCAGACCTCAGGTAACTATAGCCCCGCAGCCCCCCCTGGCGGCGCCCCCAATTTCTCTGCACCCCCCTGCCACCGCGGGGGCTGCGGAGCTATAGTTACGCCACTGTTGTCTAGGTCAATAGTGATTAGAATGACCATGAATGGTCGACACGTGGAAAAAGGTCGACATGAACAGTTTTTTTGGTACTTGTTTCCTAGCACGGCCACACCGATCAGAATCGCGGTCATCGGGGGTAAAATCGGGGCCATCGCGGGCATCGCGGCCGCTAAAAAAAATCGGGTGCGATGGCCAGACGCGATGCCCCCGATTTCCCCATAGGGAACAATGTTAAATGCCTCAATTTACCCGCGATGACCACGATTTCCCATAGGAAACAATGTGAAATGGCTCAATTTAGCCAAATTATCATAGGGAACAATGGTAAATGGGCCAAAAACACCCCTGAACATTGAAATGTCCCCCCAAAAGTTATGGACGCCACCCCGCCATCAACGTGAACCCGAAGCGTGGCGAGCGCAGCGAGCCCGCGAGGGGCGGCGGTACGCGTCCTCCGACCTTTTCATGCCCTACTATCCACGTCGGCGTGGAGTTGAGAATAGAATAGTGTGGCGAGCGCAGCGAGCCACCGAGCCCGAAGCGTGGCGAGCGCACGCGGATACCTTCACAGTTATACGCGTCCCCTCGCGGGCTTCCCAGGTGTCCATGGCGACGCGGACACCTGGGAAGCCCGCGAAGGGACGCGTTTACCTGTGAAGGTATCCGCGTGCGCTCGCCACGCTTCGGGCTCGGTGGCTCGCTGCGCTCGCCACACTATTCTATTCTCACTCCACGCCCTAATGGATAGTAGGGCATGAAAAGGTCGGAGGACGCGTACCGCCGCCCCTCGCGGGCTCGCTGCGCTCGCCACGCTTCGGGTTCACGTTGATGGCGGGGTGGCGTCAACTACTTTTGGGGGGACATTTCAATGTTCAGGGGTGTTTTTGGCCCATTTACTATTGTTCCTATGCTGATTTGGGTAAATTGATCCATTTAACATTGTTTCCTATGGGAAATCGTGGTCATCGCGGGTAAATTGAGGCATTTAACATTGTTCCCTATGGGGAAATCGGGGGCATCGCGTCTGGACCATTTAAGCATTTTTAGGTGCACACGACGCGACCGACCCGATTTTTCACTGTTTTCAATGCATTTCAATGGAAAAATCGGGGGCATCGCGTCGGTCGCGTCGCAGGCCACTCAAATTACCCCCGATGGCCAAGATATGTGGCCGTGCTAGGAAACAAGTACCGTTTTTTTTTATTCCTGGGTTGGCCTGTCAACAAATAGTGGTTGACCAACTAACTGTCTACTGGAACCTATCTGCATTATGATGCTAAATCCTCTTGTGTCAGATCCCGAAACACAGAGCAGCGGGTTCTACCGGATCTCCATCTATATCACAGGCTCTGCTACTGGAGGAACCTATGATTACAGAGCATTTCCCGGGCCTGTACCAGAAGCCAACATCCTGAGCTGTGTGTCTGAGCTGTGAGCCTGACCTAGCAGAGCACGGAGCTGTGAGCCTGACCTAGCAGAGCACGGAGCTGTGAGCCTGACCTGTGCAGATCACGGAGCTGTGAGCCTTACCTGTGCATAGCGCTGAGCTGTGAGCTTGACCTGTGCAGAGCGCTGAGCTGTGAGCCTGACCTAGCAGAGCACGGAACTGTGAGCCTGACCTGTGCAGAGCACGGAGCTGTGAGCCTGACCTAGCAGAGCACGGAACTGTGAGCCTGACCTGTGCAGAGCACGGAGCTGTGAGCCTGACCTAGCAGAGCACGGAACTGTGAGCCTGACCTGTGCAGAGCACGGAGCTGTGAGCCTGACCTGTGCAGAGCGCGGAGCTGTGAGCCTGACCTGTGCAGAGCGCGGAGCTGTGAGCATGACCTGTGCAGAGCACGGAGCTGTGAGCCTGACCTGTGCAGAGCGCGGAGCTGTGAGCCTGACCTGTGCAGAGCGCGGAGCTGTGAGCCTGACCTAGCAGAGCACGGAGCTGTGAGCCTGACCTAGCAGAGCACGGAGCTGTGAGCCTGACCTGTGCAGATCACGGAGCTGTGAGCCTTACCTGTGCAGAGCGCTGAGCTGTGAGCCTGACCTGTGCAGAGTGCTATCCTGTGTGACTGACCTGTGCAGAGTGCTATCCTGTGTGACTGCCCTGTGCAGAGCGCTGTCCTGTGTGACTGACCTGTGCAGAGTGCTATCCTGTGTGACTGCCCTGTGCAGAGCGCTATCCTGTGTGACTGACCTGTGCAGAGTGCTATCCTGTGTGACTGACATGTGCAGAGTGCTATCCTGTGTGACTGACCTGTGCAGAGTGCTATCCTGTGTAACTGACCTGTGCAGAGTGCTATCCTGTGTGACTGACCTGTGCAGAGTGCAAAGCTGTTTGTCAGACCTGTGCAGAGCGCTGTCCTGTGTGACTGCCCTGTGCAGAGTGCTATCCTTTGTGACTGCCCTGTGCAGAGTGCTATCCTGTGTGACTGACCTGTGCAGAGTGCTATCCTGTGTGACTGACCTGTGCAGAGTGCAAAGCTGTTTGTCAGACCTGTGCAGAGCGCTGTCCTGTGTGACTGACCTGTGCAGAGCGCTATCCTGTGTGACTGCCCTGTGCAGAGTGCTATCCTGTGTGACTGACCTGTGCAGAGTGCAAAGCTGTTTGTCAGACCTGTGCAGAGCGCTGTCCTGTGTGACTGACCTGTGCAGAGCGCGGACCTGTGTGACTGCCCTGTGCAGAGTGCTATCCTTTGTGACTGCCCTGTGCAGAGCGCTGTCCTGTGTGACTGACCTGTGCAGAGTGCTGTCCTGTGTGACTGCCCTGTGCAGAGTGCTATCCTGTGTGACTGACCTGTGGAGAGTGCTATCCTGTGTGACTGACCTGTGCAGAGTGCTATCCTGTGTGACTGACCTGTGCAGAGTGCTATCCTGTGTGACTGACCTGTGCAGAGTGCAAAGCTGTTTGTCAGACCTGTGCAGAGCGCTGTCCTGTGTGACTGACCTGTGCAGAGCGCGGACCTGTGTTACTGACCTGTGCAGAGCTTGGACCTGTGAGCCTGACCTGTGCAAAGCGCGGAGCTGTTTGTGAGCCTTACCTGTGCAGAATGCGAAGCTGTGAGCATGACCTGTGCAGAGCGTGCAGCTGTGAGCCTGACCTGTGCAGAGCATGCAGCTGTGAGCCTGACCTGTGCAGAGAGCAAAGCTGTTTGTCTGACCAGTGCAGAGCACGGAGCTGTGAGCCTGACCTGTGCAGAGCCCAGAGCTGTGACCCTGACTAGTGCAGAGCACAGAGCTGTGAGCCTGACCAGTGCAGAGCCCAGAGCTGTGAGCCAGACCTGTGCAGAGCGCGAAGCTGTGTGCCTTACCAGTGCAGAGTCTGAACTGTGAGAGTGCAGAGCTGTGAGTCTGACCTGTGCAGAGCACGGAGCTGTGCACCTGACGTGTGCAGAACGTGAAGCTGTGCGCCTGACCTGTGCAGAGCCCGGGGCTGTGAGCCTGACCTGTGCAGAGCATGGAGCTGTGACCCTGACCCGTGCAGAGCACAGAGCTGTGAGCCTGACCAGTGCAGAGCACAGAGCTGTGAGCCAGACCTGTGCAGAGCGCAAAGCTGTGTGCCTTACCAGTGCAGAGCACGGAGCTGTGCACCTGACGTGTGCAGAGCGCGAAGCTGTGCGACTGACCTGTGCAGAGCCCGGGGCTGTGAGCCTAACCTGTGCAGAGCACAGAGCTGTGAGCCTGACCTGTGAGAGTGCGGAGCTGTGAGTCTGACCTGTTCAGAGCCCGGGGATGTGAGCCTGACCTGTGCAGAGCACAGTGCTGTGAGCCTGACCTGTGCAGAGCACAGTGCTGTGAGCCTGACCTGTGCAGAGCACGGAGCTGTGAGCCAGACTCATTCCTGCCAAGTTTCTTCATCTGTCTCCTAATCCGCCTCTGGGGAAATCGGCTGTGAAGGGCTGTGTGGGCTCATTACCATATGCGTACGTCCCATGAAAACGCTGGGTGTACATATGGTAATGTGGCCATGACGCACGTGTGGGGGGCGGATATATGACATCGCCGGATGCCAGCTGCCCGCCCATATCACTTCTTTCGCACAGAGAAATGTCCGAGTGGTCTGGAGCACTCGGAGCTGTCTGACTGCTCGGTCCAGCATTCGATGATCGCTGACCATCGGAGGATGGGGGAGGTTCCCCGAGATGGAGGAGGTGCCATTCGGTCGGGATCTTACCGCATTTTGGACGGTGTGAGCGATCCGTACAGAAGGGGTGGATAAGAACACTCGGTTCCTGTCTGAAAATACGCATCCGACCAAATCAACTAGAACTGCAGTCAGTAAGAGGTGAGCCGGCTCACCAGGCAGTCAGTAAGAGGGGAGCCGGCTCACCCCGCAGTCAGTAAGAGGGGAGCCGGCTCACCAGGCAGTCAGTAAGAGGGGAGCCGGCTCACCCCGCAGTCAGTAAGAGGGGAGCCGGTGCACCAGGCAGTCAGTAAGAGGGGAGCCGGCTCACCCCGCAGTCGGTAAGAGGGGAGCCGGCTCACCCCGCAGTCAGTAAGAAGGGAGCAGGCTCACCAGGTAGTCAGTAAGAGGGGAGCCGGCTCACCCCGCAGTCAGTAAGAGGGGAGCAGGCTCACCCCGCAGTCAGTAAGAAGGGAGCAGGCTCACCAGGCAACCAGTAAGAGGGGAGCAGGCTCACCAGGCAGTCAGTAAGAGGGGAGCCGGCACACCAGGCAGTCAGTAAGAAGGGAGCCGGCTCACCGGGCAGTCAGTAACAGGGGAGCCGGATCACCAGACAGTCAGTAAGAAGGGAGCCGGCTCACAACGCAGTCAGTAAGAGGGGAGCCGGCTCACAACGCAGTCAGTAAGAGGGGAGCAGGCTCACCAGGCAGTCAGTAAGAGGGGAGCCGGCTCACCCTGCAGTCAGTAAGAGGGGAGCAGGCTCACCCCGCAGTCAGTAAGAGGGGAGCCGGCTCACCCCGCAGTCAGCAAGAAGGAAGCCGGCTCACCAGGCAGTCAGTAAGAGTGGAGTCGGCTCACCCCGCAGTCAGTAAGAGAGGAGCCGGCTCACCCCGCAGTCAGCAAGAAAGGGAGCCGGCTCACCGGGCAGTCAGTAAGAGGGGAGTCAGCTCACCGGGCAGTCAGTAAGAGTGGAGTCGGCTCACCAGGCAGTCAGTAAGAAGGGAGCCGGCTCACCAGGCAGTCAGCGTGAGGGGAGCCGGCTCACCAGGCAGTCGGTAAGAGGGGAGCCGGCTCACCAGGCAGTCGGTAAGAGGGGAACCGGCTCACCGGGCAGTCAGTAAGAGGGGAACCGGCTCACCCCGCAGTCAGCAAGAAGGAAGACGGCTCACCAGGCAGTCAGTAAGAGTGGAGTCGGCTCACCCCGCAGTCAGCAAGAGGGGAGCCGGCTCACCCCGCAGTCAGTAAGAAGGGAGCCGGCTCACCGGGCAGTCAGTAAGGGGGGAGCCGGCGAGCCGGGCAATCAGTAAGAGGGGAGACGGCTCACCAGGCAGTCTGTAAGAAAGGAGACGGCTCGCCAGGCAGTGAGTAAGAGGGGAGCAGTCTCACCCCGCAGTCAGTAACAGGGGAGCCGGTGCACCAGGCAGTCAGTAAGAGGGGGAGCCGGCTCACCCCGCAGTCAGTAAGAGGGGAGCAGGCTCACCCCGCAGTCAGTAAGAGGGGAGCAGGCTCACCACGCAGTCAGTAAGAGGGAAGCCGGTGCACCAGGCAGTCAGTAAGAGGGGAGCCGGCTCACCAGTCAGTCAATAAGAGGGGAGCCGGCTCACCCAGCAGTCAGTAAGAAGGGAGCTGGCTCACCCGGCAGTCAGTAAGAGGGGAGCCGGCTCAACGGGCAGTCAGTAAGAGGGGAGCTGGCTCAACGGGCAGTCAGTGCGGGGTGAAGCTGCTACTGAGATAGTCACCGGGGTGAAGCTGCTACTGTGATAGTCACCGCTTTTTGTCCCCCGTATTTTTGGAACCAGATCTGTCTGAATGAGCCTGTGGCTGGTTATGCTCAGGAGGGGGGGGGGCATGCCATTTTTTTTCTTTCATTTTTTTTGTATAAAACGCACATTACTATGTCTCCATCGCACCATATCGCATTTTTTTGCTGTAGATTTGCATCTCATTAAATAGTTGAATTCTTCCCAAAAAAAAGGTGATTTTGCATACCTCCCAACAGTCCCGATTTTTTCGGGACAGTCCCGATTGTCAGGGCCTGTCCCGATGTCCCACCCACGGGCGGCAGTGTCCCGCGGTGTGGGGGGGCTGTTGGGAGTCCCCCCTGTCAGCTGCTAAGCAGCGGGGAATAAACGCTGTGCGCATGCGCACAGCGTCTATTCCTGCAGCCAGGGGACTGGGGGCATGACTAGAGGCTCACAGAGCCTCTGGGTCATGCCCCCATAGCGGCAAAATGGGGGCGTTGCCTCGCGGAAGAGCCGCGAGTATAGACCACGACCCAAATTAGGGCACATCCCCCCCCCCCCCCGAAAATTTTGGCGCACCTCCGGCACGCAGGAGCATCTTCCCGCCTGCAGACCAAAAAAGTTTGGAGGTATGGATTTTGTGATAAGGTGTGCTTTCGGAACCTTACTAAAAATCACATCCTATTAAATCTCATCCCCCATATTCACAAACTTATCGGCACGCGACCTGGAGGTAGTTCCTGGATGCGTTGTTTCTGGAGCTGGGCTCTCATCTCTCCTGTAGGGATAGGGAACAACACAAGAGATTGTGATGGCCACCGATAGAGGTGTGCTGGGGACAGGGTCACCTCGCTGACATTCTGATGACCCCCACTCATCTATAGCATCTCCGATGCCGGGGTAATATGGGGACTTACTTCCCAGAACGCGGCCATCAGTCGAACAGCATTACACAATCGGGTGACCGTCATTACACATCAAGTGACCGGCATTACGCAATCAGGTGACCGGCATTACAGCGCGCAGAAATCAGGTGACCAGCATTACGCATTCAGGTGACCGGCATTACAGAGCGCAGAAATCAGGTGACTGTCATTACACATTCAGGTGACCGGAATTACAGAGTGCGGAAATCAGGTGACCAGCATTACGCAATCAGGTGACCGGCATTACACAATCAGGTGACCGGCATTACAGAGTGCAGAAATCAGGTGACCGGTATAACACATTCAGGTGACCAGTATTATAGAGAGCGGAGATCAGGTGACTGGCATTACGCATTCAGATGAACAGCAATTGCATTCAGGTGACCGACATTAATGACCGCGGAGATCAGGTGACCAGTATAATAGAGTGCGGAGATCAGGTGACCAGCATTACGCATTCAGGTGACTCGTATTATAGATCGTGGAGATCAGGTGACCGGCATTATGCAATCAGGTGACCGGCATTACAGAGCGTGGAGATCAGGTGACCGGCATGACGCAATCAGGTGACCGGCATTACAGAGCGTGGAGATCAGGTGACCGGCATGACACAATAAGGTGACCGGCATTACAGAGCGTGGACATCAGGTGACCGGCATGACGCAATCAGGTGACCGGCATTACAGAGCGTGGAGATCAGGTGACCGGCATGATGCAATCAGGTGACCGGCATTACAGAGCGTGGAGGTCAGGTGACCGGCATGACGCAATAAGGTGACCGGCATTACAGAGCGTGGACATCAGGTGACCGGCATGACGCAATCAGGTGACCGGCATTACAGAGCGTGGAGATCAGGTGACCGGCATTACAGAGCGTGGAGATCAGGTGACCGGCATGATGCAATCAGGTGACCAGCATTAAGGAGCGTGAAGATCAGGTGATCGGCATGACGCAATCAGGTGACTGGCATTACAGAGCGTGGAGATCAGGTGACCGGCATTACAGAGCGTGGAGATCAGGTGACCGGCATTACAGAGCGTGGAGATCAGGTGACCAGCATTACAGAGCGTGGAGATCAGGTGACCGGCATTACAGAGCGTGGAGATCAGGTTACCGGCATTTCAGAGCGTGGAGATCAGGTGACCGGCATTACAGAGCGTGGAGATCAGGTGACCGGCATGACGCAATCAGGTGACCAGCATTACAGAGCGTGGAGATCAGGTGACCGGCATGACGCAATCAGGTGACCATTATTACAGAGCGTGGAGATCAGGTGACCGGCATGACGCAATCAGGTGACCGGCATTACATGGTGTGGAGATCAGGTGACCGGCATTACAGAGCGTCGAGATCAGGTGACCGGCATTACAGAGCGTCGAGATCAGGTGACTGGCATGATGCAATAAGATGATTGATGCAGGTGACATTTCTCCACAATTATGGGAACTACAGTACAATCTACTTCCTAAAGGAACAATAAGGTAATGCCTTTGTTACGTTCTGTGATAACCTTTATTTTCACATTATTTTAGTAAATCCAATATCGATATCTGTGCCCGTTAGTGACCACAGCGATGCTCATTGTGTCTGCACTCCTAGCGAGTGAGACCTAACGTCTGCGTCCGCCGGCGCTTCACTACGAGCGCTCGGTATCTATAGGAAAATAAGTTCAAGTTAATTAAAATTTCCAAACTAATGGTTTGAATGTGACCCGAGGAGGCGTGAAATGAGTTTGTTACATCACTGCCCAGTGGGCATGTGACACTATAATCATATCCCAAATTCAGGCTCTTCCGGAAAAAGAAAACTGTTACTCGAGGACCTCTGTGCGTCCTTCATACCCAGGAGAGAGCGAGAGACCCAGCCAACCCCGAAATCTGTCTCCGGGAACATATTAGGTATGGTGACACCCTCTGCTGATGTCATGTACACAAGAACATATATACATGGGATTTATCATTTACTAAACCAGAGGTTCCCAATCTTTTTCGGATCGCGGCACCCTAGAGTATCAGAATTTTTCCGCGGCACCCCTAGGCCCCCCAAAAAATATATAAAATTAAGTAGCTTGTGTTTATATGTGTTTCTTAGGTTCAGTTATACCGCTTTCAGACCGCACTCCGAACACGGCATATTGCAGTGTTCGCGGGGCCTAAACACGGGTCACGGTGCGGTCTGAAAAGGGCACCACGGGTCGAGCAACACGGCTATTCAACCCTGGTATTGACCAGGGTTGAACACGGCTATGACCCGTGTCAACTGCGGTGTGAACGGGTGCCTGGGTCGAGCGAACCCGTTCACAGTATGGAGGAGGCAGCACTGTCAGCTCCAAGTACTGCCTCCTCCCGAGCCCCCGATGACGCGCCGCAGCCCAGCACCGCCCCATGTGACGTCACCGACTCGGCAATATGCCGTGTCGGTGTCGGAACTTTCAGACCGCATTGCCGTGTTGCTCTGGGGATGGGACCCGTGTCCTAATCCCGTGTGCGACACCGCAAGTAGTATAATATAATGAAAGTAGCAGGGCCGGCGCCACCACTAGGCAGGTTTAGGCATTTGCCTAGGGCGCCGGCCACTGGAGGGCGGTAGTGAGCTGCAGCTGTGCAGCAGCAGCAGCCTGCCGGAAAACTACCGCAGAGGAGAGCCAGCCGGAGGAAGGAAGGAACTGGAAGGAAGCTGCCTGCAGCGATGATCTTTACTTTACAGGCAGACAGAGCCACAGGCAGCTATTCGGTGAGTGATTTCCCCCCTCCCAGTCCCCCCGCCGGAGCTGCCTGACAGTCCCCTCGCCGGTGCTGCCCGACAGACAGTCCCCCGCCGGTGCTGCCCGACAGACAGTCCCCCGCCGGTGCTGCCCGACAGACAGTCCCCCGCCGGTGCTGCCTGACAGACAGTCCCCATTCCTGGCTGCGGCAATCTTCACCGGTGGCCGCCCCAGCCCCCGCCACCCTAGTCCCGCCACAATGCGCGGCGCTTGCCCCCCCCCCCCATTTGAATTCCGAACAAAGTATACTGGGCTGGGCACAGTATTATGAAGTTTCAGAAATTGTTGAAGCTGCTTCTTAGGGAAATGCTCTGACAGGCTAGCTGCTAGCACATCAGATGAGAATGTTTTCTGGTGTTTAGTCTTATATTGCGTACAGGCAGGTCATTGTGCAAACTGGCTATTCCTGGTTGAGTTGTTTGGTAATGGCTGCAAGTGTTTATTGTAGGCTGTCATTGATACTTTTATATATATATATATTTCTTTTTAAAGCGCCTGCCCTAACAGTTATGAGATGGTGTGCTGTACCATGCACTGACTGATGTAGCACACGTGTCTGCTCTTACAGTACAGAACATGTTTGTCCCTTTAACAACTCTTTTACATAATTGTCTAAAATGATTAAGGCGCCTAGAGAATTATGCTGTTTTATCTTATATCTATTACTTAACACTTAAGCCTAGAAATAACTCACACTGACACCTTAACTAATAAATAAGACACGGACACCAACTGCGTAAGTTTAAAGGTCATCTAGGATATTTATTTAAAGATGGTATGACCCTAATTGTTTAGGGATGGCAAGAAGAAGCACTTGAGACCAGCACCCTCAAAACGCGGATGCCCCTCATGGCGGCGACCAGGTCGCCCCACTCGCTGGCATCACTCAAATAACTTGTGCGTACAGCCCGCTCCGCAGCGGCATGCCACGCCCCTCCTAGGGCCAGACGCGGGCACTTCCAGGAAGTGTCCAGCGCCCCACCGCGTTGAGTCGGGACTCGCCTACCTTCTTGGCAGAGGGGCGGGCCATACCCTACGGAGACCACCTGACACCACACCTGAGTGCTGGTCGAGAGCGCTCAACCGCCGATTGTAAATCAAACTAAATTCAAATTTGGTGAAGGCTCAAAAAGCCCATGTAGCACTTTAAAAGGGGAGGGAGGGTGGGAATCCAGACTCAAAGAGGAAGTCCTTCCTGCCTGCTTGCCTATAAGTACCCCTCTCTAAGCTGACGCCCCCCAGCTACCCCATAGGGCAGATCTACCTGCCACTCATTATTTGCCTCAGGCCTTATCTTGACATTCACAACTTTATTTAACTACTGCAAATTCACAGGCTCTTAATTACACTCGAGCCTATGCAGCCCTCGTTACATCTAAGGCGCCTAGAGAATTATGCTGTTTTATCTTATATCTATTACTTAACACTTAAGCCTAGAAATAACTCACACTGACACCTTAACTAATAAATAAGACACGGACACCAACTGCGTAAGTTTAAAGGTCATCTAGGATATTTATTTAAAGATGGTATGACCCTAATTGTTTAGGGATGGCAAGAAGAAGCACTTGAGACCAGCACCCTCAAAACGCGGATGCCCCTCATGGCGGCGACCAGGTCGCCCCACTCGCTGGCATCACTCAAATAACTTGTGCGTACAGCCCGCTCCGCAGCGGCATGCCACGCCCCTCCTAGGGCCAGACGCGGGCACTTCCAGGAAGTGTCCAGCGCCCCACCGCGTTGAGTCGGGACTCGCCTACCTTCTTGGCAGAGGGGCGGGCCATACCCTACGGAGACCACCTGACACCACACCTGAGTGCTGGTCGAGAGCGCTCAACCGCCACTGCCTTGGCACTCCTACCCCGCCGGGTTAAACTGTGCCACAAGGCCCGCCACCCTAAAACAACAACCTACGCCCTAACTACACTAAACTAGCGAGAATGTCCTGCAGAAAAATTGCCATACCGGGGTCCGATAGGTGAACCCCGTCTGGCCTATACAACTTGGGGTTAGTTTTCGAAATGGTGGGATGCCTGACTGCTTTACCACCCTTCGCCACTATGTACCTGGACACTGCATGGTTCACTTTCTTTCTGGCCTTCTCAACAGCCTCTATGCTCCGACACCCCCGCCATGTGAAACGGGGCACTATGTCTGCCATACCAGTAATACACCTGGCCAACGCTCCTGTATCCTCGCCATGTCATTCTCAATTTGTATGGTTAATGCAATGCCTGTCCGCTTGACCAGGTCATTGCCTCCCAGGTGTATTACTAAAACATCAGGTACGCCCAATCTCCTAGCTTTGGAGACTAGCAGGTCCCACAGGCCATCCCACTGAAAACCCCTAATGCCCAGCCAGTGCACCTCCTGTGCCCGAGACAGCACCGGGGCCGCGGCTGCCAATGGGTGCCTAGCAGCCCAATATATGTATGAGTGCCCCACTAACCAAACCCTGCCCAGAGTCCGTAAGGAAGGGGGAGGGGCTGAAAAAGAGAAAGCCTAAGGTTAGCATATAATATTATACTGTAAGGCACAACTGGAATGCATGACTATAGACCCGAGTGAAGGGGAAAAATCTTAAAAAACCTCTGGTGGACTGTTGGGGGAAGCCAATTGTAATTAAGTCCCCTGCAGAGGAAAAAGTAAAAAAATTCCCTTCACACCGTCGATTCCGGAACGCTAAAGTTCCAAAACCGATTGTAAACAATATGTTTTCGGGTCAGCGCAACAGGCGCTATCTACAACTTATCTAACCTTATATATTTCTTATAAGCGGCTGACTTCCACCTCCCCACCGCTTGAACTGAGGATGGTGGAAGCCCCGCTGCGGCTGCGCAAGTTGCCGCCCCAATTCTGAACGAATGCGTTCCATACTCTTTCTCGGGGAGACCCAAAGCCGCGACACACCTCCGAAACACAGCCGCAAACTGGAATCGGGTAAGTGGCCCCACCTCTTTGTGTGCCAGGAACTGTGCCGCGGTGCCTGGTCCGCCCGAGACATACTCCTTAGCCAGGGATACAGGGCATATCGGCTTATTGCAGTGCGCTCTCAATGTAATCCAGACGCCCTTACCCGCTTGGTCTGTCTTAGACCTCCCTATCTTGCAGAGTATCTTCCCCTCACGGAAAACTACATTTTCTTTGAGGAGCCCAGAAAGCGCGCGCTTGTTAGCTGCCACTAACTCGCTTACTCGAAAGGCCCCAAAGAATGCAAAGGAAAAAGCTACCCTGAAGAGCGCCGCCTCATAACCATTCTCCGCCACTCGATTCAGACACTGCATAAGGTCCCCCAGCATGCCCTCATCCACCGGGCGACGTGAGTCTGGAACCCCTGGCTGTGCCCTAGCCCACCCCTTTAGAGCTTTGGATAGTACAAAAGACCTGGTAGGGTCTGGCTCGCCTAGCAACTTGGCATGGAACGCTATCCCCGCCAAAGCCGCCGCCATAGCCGACTTTGACCTGCCATTTTTATAATGTTCCCAGACGAAGGCTAGTAACCGGTCCTCGACCGACTTACCCTCTGCCTCCGGTGAAACCCGAAAGGCTGACCAATCCCTCCAAGCCGCCCCATAAGCTCTACGTGTGGCCGGGGCCAAAGATAGCAGGGCCAGTGACTTCATGCCGACTCTATGACCTGCCATACAAGAGGGGGACATCTGAGCCCTGTGACAGCAGCCTCTGGTGCCAGCTCCCGAAATCTCTCGAACTGGAACCTCGAGAGTGCGTCTGCTATACTGTTATCGACGCCTGGGACGTGTCGGGCCCTAAAGTGTATATTGTGCTGCAGACAATGCAAAACTAGGTATCTTAGCAGGCGCAATGCCTCTGGCGATGTGGCCCTCTGGTTGTTGATCGCATGTACAACTCCCATGTTGTCGCACCAGAACACTATGTTCCTGTCCGCCAACTGGCTGGCCCACAGCTCGACTGCTACAATTATGGGAAAGAGCTCCAGCAGTAACAGATTTACCGTGAATCCACGGTCTATCCATGACTGTGGCCAAGGTGCGCAGCACCATTCTCCCTGCAAGTAGGCCCCAAATCCCGTCGAGCCCGCAGCATCCGTGTATAGCTGTAGTTCCACACTGGAGGCTGGGTCCGCCGGCCACAGCAGCTCCCTGTTAAACTGCTCCAGGAAACAGGACCAGACCGCTAGGTCACCTTTTATCTCCTGCCCTAGCCTGACTGTATGGTGTGGGTCTCTTACCCCCGCTGTGGCCCTCTCCAGCTTCCTGCAGAACACCCTACCCATAGGAATGATGCGGCAAGCGAAATTGAAAGATCCCAGCAGCGACTGGATGAGCCGCAACTGGACCCTCCCCTTCCGCCGGCACTCCTCGATCAGCGCCTGCAGCTTTGCCACTTTATCCTCTGGCAGCCTGCAACATCCACCCTCAGAGTCTATTTCGATACCCAAATATGATATCACCCTGGTGGGACCCTCTGTCTTGTCAGCTGCTATGGGAACCCCCATGGCTGTCAATATATCTTTGGCCCTTTCCAGAATG
The DNA here is from genome assembly GCF_055691185.1 of Crinia signifera. Lineage (NCBI taxonomy): Eukaryota > Metazoa > Chordata > Amphibia > Anura > Myobatrachidae > Crinia > Crinia signifera. The sequence continues at coordinate 1,079,169 of NC_139226.1, forward strand.
CGCTCACATGTGTCGTCATCTCCTGGTCCCACAAAAAGGAAATCGTCCAAATAGTGAGCCACCCCTTTGCAGCTCGCACTTTCCTGTATGCACCAATGCAGGAAAGTGCTGAATCTCTCAAAGTAGGAACAGGAGACCGAACATCCCATGGGCAGGCATTTGTCGATGTATATGCCCCCCTCTAACCTGAAACCCATAAAGCGGAATGAAGTGGGGTGCAATGGGAGCAGCCGGAAAGCGGACTCAATGTCCAGTTTCGCCATTAGTGCCCCTTGACCAAAACCCTTAACTATCTCCAGAACTTCATCAAAGAGCTGGTAATGCACACTACACTGTGATTCCGGTATGGCGTCATTGATCGACCTCCCGGGGGGGTAAGACAAGTGTTGTATTAACCTGTACTTCCCCGGCGTCTTCTTAGGGACTACGCCTAAAGGGGAGAAGCACATGTTGGGCAAGGGTTCGGCTGCAAAGGGGCCCGCCATCCTACCCAGCTCTATCTCTGCATACACCTTTTGCCTCACAACCCCTGGGAAATCCCTGGCCGATTTCAGGTTTTTATGGGATCTCACTAAAACTGACTCTGGTATGGGTAACTGGAAACCAAACTTAAAACCCTTAAATAAAAACTGTGCCGCCTCCCTATCGGGATAAAAGGCTAGGCGGCGAGCCAACTCGTCCAGGACTATGGGGGAGTGGGCCTTACTTGTTGCTAGGTCCTGCCTCACCCTGTTCCTGGGCCCTTCCAGACTTGCAGGTTTTCCCTGAGTGTCCTGCCCCACACCAACGGCACTCGTGTCTGTAGCGGCATTTTGCCCCTCTCTCACACTTCCCGTCGTTGAAGGCAAAACACCTGCCTTTGCCCGGGGTCTTCGCCCCGGGTTTCCCCCCGAGAAAAGGCTTCCTGCCTGTCTGCTCAGTGGATGGCTGGCCTTTCCCAATGACCTCCAGCCATATCTCTACATGTTTGCACCCCATGGGCATGGTTGTTGACCCCTCGTGAGCCCGACGAAACTTCTCGTCATAGTCCCGCCATGCCCCATTCCTGTAGCTGATGAATGTCTCGTTTACCAAAAATAAGTAGCGGAGAACATTCAAATGCTCATCTGGCCTGGTGCTCAGGTAGCACGAGGAAAAAATGAGGAAACCCCTGAGCCAATTGTGGAAGCTCTTGAATGCGAGCTCCCCATTGGCTGAGGATTTCTTGGCCTTGTCAAATTCCTTTTTCATATCGGCCGTCAAGGTGAAGAAATCCACAAACTTCCCCCTCTTGATCCTCTCTTTAACTCCCCTACGGAGCCCCTGGCTATAGCTGTATTAGAGCAGTGGACCTTATCCCCAGCCGTATCTGTAACGGGGGGGGGGTGGCGCCTCCCTTTGTTTGCGCTTTGTGCCTTTGACCCTCTTAGCCACGGCTCGCGCAACCAACTTTGCAAGCTTGCGCGGGCGCCCAGACTGCCCCTCATCCCCACTACTAGCTGTGGAGTGGTAAGATGATGATTCACATAACGAATTGTCAGTGTTCTCACCATCCGTGGATTCGGCCCCGTCCTCGGGTTCAGGCCCTGCTTCTGGGGCCGGCTTCTCTGAAGGCCTGGGCCTTGCTGATCCGCCAGACTGCCCTTCATCACCGGAGGCGCCCCCGGCGTCCCTGTCGCCTGTAACCGCCATGGCGACCGGGGTAGATGACCTTTGACCCGACCCGGAAACTTGCAGGATTCCTTGCGTGGCTCCCTGTGCCGAGCTCGAGGCCCTCCCGGCCCGGTCTGAACCTGTAGACATGTCGGGAGACAAATGCAATGTATTACCCCCAGAGCCTGAGGTTGCAGACAAAACAGCCTCTCCCCCGGGTGCCCTACCCCTTTCTGCACTCCCTGCAGGTGTATAGTGAGGGCGCGTAGGGGTAAAATTTGGCTGCTGCCCGTATGGGTGTGGCTGGACCCCACTCTGATAGGGATGCTGCCACCCTGATGCCCAGCTAGGGGTGGGCTGCTGCTGGAATGATGGCCAAGCCTCCCCATAAGGCCCCTGCCCCGCCCCACCTTGTTGGTGGAAATATGGGAAAGATGGCTGCTGTCCCCAGGTAGGCTGGTGTGACATCGGTTGCTGCACTGGTGCATACCCTGTGTGGCCGGTGGATACCGCCGTCGGGAAAGGCCAGGCCCCCTGCTGGTGTGCGGTGCCCGCGGGCTGGTGAAACTGCTGGAAACCTGGGTAAAATGCTGTTTGACCTAAACCCTGGTGTCCATGCTGCAAAGGAGCTGAGTGAGGGAACATGCCCTGTGGCGCCTGGTTCTGCCCAGGGCCCTGGTGCCACGCTGCCTGCTGCCCCTGGTAAAACTGAGCCGTGGTAGGCCCCGTGCTATCCCCGCTGCCCCGGGTTAATGCTGGTGGCCCCCCAGAAAAAACTCCCGTCTGCGGGACAAAACTGCCAGGCAGTATGGGCTCCCCAGTGTGTGCCAGGGAGGCCTGCAGCGTGACCAATGGTGGCCCCCTTAGCAACGCAGGTAGCCTTGCTGGGCCCCCTGTAATCACCTGCATGGGGCTGGAACTAGTTGTGTGTGGGGTAGATGGCCCCCCTCTGTCCCCATAAGGCAGCGCGTACACGGGGGCCCCCGGATCTGGGGGAGGTGTGCTCATCCCCCCTTGTCCCTCCTCGCGGTGGACCTGCACTCTGTGTACCCTAGCGCCTGGTGACCTAGTGTGGGCAGCCAGCGCCTCGGCCGAGGTGCCTGGCATGCCCCCGCGCGTTGGCGTGCTACCCGCCTCGCTAGACGCGGTCTGACGCTGTGCCCCGGCAGCCGCCGGGGACCGCGCGATCCCCGCGACTTGAGCTCCGCTGCTGGGACTGACTGCTGACAGGGGAACAATTCCGCGCTGCAGCGCCGGGGAGAGAGGGCGCGCAGCCTCGCGCTGGCGCTCTGTGTCCTCAGAGTACTGGGCCACGGCTGGTGTTTTACCACCCCCACGCCCTGCTACAGTGATCAGGGGGCGAGCGGCGTCTGCCAACCAACGGGGGGGGGGAGCGCTGCGCTTGGGACGCCCTGACATCTTTAAGTAAAGCAACTAGCTGCAGAACAGAGAAAGTAGAAATACTTAGCTTCGTTTGTCCTTGCGCTTGGTCACACAGGATTGTCTCAGCAGAAATCCAGACTCAAAGAGGAAGTCCTTCCTGCCTGCTTGCCTATAAGTACCCCTCTCTAAGCTGACGCCCCCCAGCTACCCCATAGGGCAGATCTACCTGCCACTCATTATTTGCCTCAGGCCTTATCTTGACATTCACAACTTTATTTAACTACTGCAAATTCACAGGCTCTTAATTACACTCGAGCCTATGCAGCCCTCGTTACATCTTACTGGGGCTAATTGTGCTAAAACCAGTAAAGCCCCAACATTCATTATGAAGGAACAATTCTATCACTGATAGCTCTGATAAAGAAATGTACTAGTAATGGCTGATTACCCCCCTAATGCTTTAAAGTGTGTTCCAAATTTGTTTTAGAATATCTTGCAAAGGAAAGGTACTTCCCATGGGTTTGGGAGTATGAAGGCAATCTATGGACACTGTTCCTCTACATCCATGACTCCATAACTGTCAGTGTGAGCAGTGTTACCAGTGAAGTTTAAAAGCTGGGACCAGCAAAATCCTTGCTATCATTGTTGATTTAGGTCCAATGTATATATGGCAAAGTCCCTGAGATTGTGTATGTAATAGAAATATATTTTGAGAGCTATCTATCTCTATCTATCCATGATCCATAAAATACTTCATGGTCCTGGTCAAAATGAGTGGCTATTTTTGGGTCTAAATTTTATAGTGCACAAATGGCTGTCTTGCTGCAGGATGGAAGTTACATTTGTAGTAGATTGTAAGCTTGCGAGCAGGGCCCTCCTACCTTTGGACTGTCTGTAAATACCCTGTTTGTTGTATCACAGTCTCCTTTGCAAAGCGCAATGGAATATGCTGCGCTATATAAGAAACTGTTAATAAATAAATAAATAGTAACCGGGGGGGGGGGGGGGGGGGGGCGGTATCCTGTAGGTTTGCCTAGGGCGCCTAGATGCCTTGCACCGGCCCTGGAAAGTAGTATAATGTGGTAAAGGGCAGGATTTGCTTCTGATTATACACATATTTTATGATTGGCAGCCACCAGCACTGGTTTTGTCCATAAATAATTGACCATAAATAATTTGAATTGGTCCTGGTCCACCAACCCGTGGCACCCCTGCAAGTGTCCCGGGGCACCCCAGGGAGCCACGGCACACAGTTTGGGAACCACTGTACTAAACACTAAATAACATGTGAAACAGGATTTCCCCAATAAATTATAGCAAGTCACCATCAAAATAACACAGACCACGGTGGTATGATGTCAGGATAACACGGATCACAGTGGTATGATGTCAGGATAACAAGGATCACAGTGGTATGATGTCAGGATAACAAGGATCACAGTGGTATGATGTCAGGATAACACGGATCACAGGGGTATGATGTCAGGATAACAAGGATCACGGTGGTATGATGTCAGGATAACACGGATCACGGTGGTATGATGTCAGGATAACACGTATCACGGTGGTATGATGTCATGATAACACGGATCACAGTGGTACAGTATGATGTCATGATAACACGGATCACAGTGGTACAGTATGATGTCATGATAACACGGATCACAGTGGTATGATGTCAGGATAACAAGGATCACAGTGGTATGATGTCAGGATAACACGGATCACAGTGGTATGATGTCAGGATAACACGGATCACGGTGCTATGATGTCAGGATAACACGTATCACGGTGGTATGATGTCAGGATAACACGGATCACAGTGGTATGATGTCAGGATAACACGGATCACGGTGGTATGATGTCAGGATAACACGGATCACAGTGGTATGATGTCAGGATAACAAGGATCACGGTGGTATGATGTCAGGATAACACGGATCACGGTGGTATGATGTCAGGATAACACGTATCACGGTGGTATGATGTCATGATAACACGGATCACAGTGGTACAGTATGATGTCATGATAACACGGATCACAGTGGTATGATGTCAGGATAACAAGGATCACAGTGGTATGATGTCAGGATAACACGGATCACAGTGGTATGATGTCAGGATAACACGGATCACGGTGCTATGATGTCAGGATAACACGTATCACGGTGGTATGATGTCAGGATAACACGGATCACAGTGGTATGATGTCAGGATAACACGGATCACGGTGGTATGATGTCAGGATAACACGTATCACGGTGGTATGATGTCAGGATAACACGGATCACGGTGGTATGATGTCAGGATAACACGGATCACAGTGGTATGATGTCAGGATAACAAGGATCACGGTGGTATGATGTCAGGATAACAAGGATCACGGTGGTATGATGTCAGGATAACACGGATCACGGTGGTATGATGTCAGGATAACACGGATCACAGTGGTATGATGTCAGGATAACACGGATCACGGTGCTATGATGTCAGGATAACACGTATCACGGTGGTATGATGTCATGATAACACGGATCACAGTGGTACAGTATGATGTCATGATAACACGGATCACAGTGGTATGATGTCAGGATAACAAGGATCACGGTGGTATGATGTCAGGATAACACGGATCACGGTGGTATGATGTCAGGATAACAAGGATCACGGTGGTATGATGTCAGGATAACACGGATCACAGTGGTATGATGTCAGGATAACACGGATCACGGTGCTATGATGTCAGGATAACACGTATCACGGTGGTATGATGTCATGATAACACGGATCACAGTGGTACAGTATGATGTCATGATAACACGGATCACAGTGGTATGATGTCAGGATAACAAGGATCACGGTGGTATGATGTCAGGATAACACGGATCACGGTGGTATGATGTCAGGATAACACGGATCACGGTGCTATGATGTCAGGATAACACGTATCACGGTGGTATGATGTCAGGATAACACGGATCACGGTGGTATGATGTCAGGATAACACGGATCACAGGGGTATGATGTCAGGATAACACGGATCACAGTGGTATGATGTCAGGGTAACACGTATCACGGTGGTATGATGTCAGGATAACACGGATCACAGTGGTATGATGTCAGGATAACACGTATCACGGTGGTAAGATGTCAGGATAACACGGATCACGGTGCTATGATGTCAGAATAACACGGATCACAGGGGTATGATGTCAGAATAACACGGATCACAGTGGTATGATGTCAGGATAACACGTATCACGGTGGTATGATGTCAGGATAACACGGATCACGGTGGTATGATGTCAGGATAACACGGATCACAGTGGTATGATGTCAGGATAACAAGGATCACGGTGGTATGATGTCAGGATAACACGGATCACAGTGGTATGATGTCAGGATAACACGGATCACGGTGCTATGATGTCAGGATAACACGTATCACGGTGGTATGATGTCATGATAACACGGATCACAGTGGTACAGTATGATGTCATGATAACACGGATCACAGTGGTATGATGTCAGGATAACAAGGATCACGGTGGTATGATGTCAGGATAACACGGATCACGGTGGTATGATGTCAGGATAACACGGATCACGGTGCTATGATGTCAGGATAACACGTATCACGGTGGTATGATGTCAGGATAACACGGATCACGGTGGTATGATGTCAGGATAACACGGATCACAGGGGTATGATGTCAGGATAACACGGATCACAGTGGTATGATGTCAGGGTAACACGTATCACGGTGGTATGATGTCAGGATAACACGGATCACAGTGGTATGATGTCAGGATAACACGTATCACGGTGGTAAGATGTCAGGATAACACGGATCACGGTGCTATGATGTCAGAATAACACGGATCACAGGGGTATGATGTCAGAATAACACGGATCACAGTGGTATGATGTCAGGATAACACGTATCACGGTGGTATGATGTCAGGATAACACGGATCACGGTGGTATGATGTCAGGATAACACGGATCACAGGGGTATGATGTCAGGATAACACGGATCACAGTGGTATGATGTCAGGATAATACGGATCACGGTGGTATGATGTCAGGATAACACGGATCACGATGGTATGATGTCAGGATAACACGGATCACGGTGGTATGATGTCAGGATAACACGTATCACGGTGGTAAGATGTCAGGATAACACGGATCACGGTGGTATGATGTCAGGGTAACACGTATCACGGTGGTATGATGTCAGGATAACACGGATCGCAGTGGTATGATGTCAGGATAACACGGATCACAGGGGTATGATGTCAGGATAACACAGATCACGGTGGTATGATGTCAGGATAACACGGATCACAGGGGTATGATGTCAGGATAATACGGATCACGGTGGTATGATGTCAGGATAACACGGATCACGGTGGTATGATGTCAGGATAACACGGATCACGGTGGTATGATGTCAGGATAACAAGGATAATAGGGTTATGATGTCAGGATAACACGGATCACGGTGGTATGATGTCAGGATAACACAGATCACGGTGTTATGATGTCAGGATAACACGGATCACAGGGGTATGATGTCAGGATAACAAGGATCACGGTGGTATGATGTCAGGATAACACGGATCACAGTGGTATGATGTCAGGATAACACGGATCACAGTGGTATGATGTCAGGATAACACAGATCACAGGGGTATGATGTCAGGATAACACGGATCACGGTGGTATGATGTCAGGATAACACGGATCACAGGGGTATGATGTCAGGATAACACGTATCACAGGGGTATGATGTCAGGATAACACGTATCACGGTGTTATGATGTCAGGATAACACGGATCACAGTGGTATGATGTCAGGATAACAAGGATCACTGTGGTATGATGTCAGGATAACACGGATCACGGTGGTATGATGTCAGGATAACACGGATCACAGGGGTATGATGTCAGGATAACACGGATCACAGGGGTATGATGTCAGGATAACACGGATCACAGGGGTATGATGTCAGGATAACAAGGATCACGGTGGTATGATGTCAGGATAACACGGATCACGGTGGTATGATGTCAGGATAACACGGATCACGGTGGTATGATGTCAGGATAACACGTATCACGGTGGTATGATGTCATGATAACACGGATCACAGTGGTATGATGTCAGGATAACACGGATCACAGTGGTATGATGTCAGGATAACACGGATCACGGTGGTATGATGTCAGGATAACACGGATCACGGTGGTATGATGTCAGGATAACACGGATCACGGTGGTATGATGTCAGGATAACACGGATCACAGGGGTATGATGTCAGGATAACACGGATCACAGGGGTATGATGTCAGGATAACACGGATCACAGGGGTATGATGTCAGGATAACACGGATCACGGTGGTATGATGTCAGGATAACACGGATCACGGTGGTATGATGTCAGGATAACACAGATCACGGTGGTATGATGTCAGGATAACACGGATCACAGGGGTATGATGTCAGGATAACACGGACCACGGTGGTATGATGTCAGGATAACACGGATCACGGTGGTATGATGTCAGAATAACACGGATCACGGTGGTATGATGTCAGGATAACACAGATCACGGTGGTATGATGTCAGAATAACACGGATCACAGGGGTATGATGTCAGGATAACAAGGATCACGGTGGTATGATGTCAGGATAACACGGATCACAGGGGTATGATGTCAGGATAACACGGATCATGGTGGTATGATGTCAGGATAACATGGACCACGGTGGTATGATGTCAGGATAACACGGATCACGGTGGTATGATGTCAGGATAACACGGATCACGGTGGTATGATGTCAGGATAACACGGATCATGGTGGTATGATGTCAGGATAACACGGATCACGGTGGTATGATGTCAGGATAACACGTATCACAGTGGTATGATGTCAGGATAATACGGATCACGGTGGTATGATGTCAGGATAACACGGATCGCAGTGGTATGATGTCAGGATAACACGGATCACAGGGGTATGATGTCAGGATAACACGGATCACAGGGGTATGATGTCAGGATAACACGGATCACGGTGGTATGATGTCAGGATAACACGGATCACGGTGGTATGATGTCAGAATAACACGGATCACAGGGGTATGATGTCAGGATAACACGGACCACGGTGGTATGATGTCAGGATAACACAGATCACGATGGTATGATGTCAGAATAACACGGATCACGGTGGTATGATGTCAGGATAACACGGATCACGGTGGTATGATGTCAGGATAACACGGATCACAGTGGTATGATGACAGAATAACACGGATCACAGGGGTATGATGTCAGAATACCACGGATCACAGGGGTATGATGTCAGGATAACACGGATCACGGTGGTATGATGTCAGGATAACAAGGATCACGGTGGTATGATGTCAGGATAACACGGATCACGGTGGTATGATGTCAGGATAACACGGATCACAGGGGTATGATGTCTGGATAACACGGATCACAGTGGTATGATGTCAGGATAACACGGATCACAGGGGTATGATGTCAGGATAACACGGATCACGGTGGTATGATGTCAGAATAACACGGATCACAGGGGTATGATGTCAGGATAACACGGATCACAGTGGTATGATGTCAGGATAACACGGATCACAGGGGTATGATGTCAGGATAACACGTATCACGGTGGTATGATGTCAGGATAACACGGATCACGGTGGTATGATGTCAGGATAACACGGATCACGGTGGTATGATGTCAGGATAACACGGATCACGATGGTATGATGTCAGAATAACACGGATCACAGGGGTATGATGTCTGGATAACACAGATCACAGTGGTATGATGTCAGGATAACACGGATCACAGGGGTATGATGTCAGGATAACACGGATCACAGGGGTATGATGTCAGGATAACACGGATCACAGGGGTATGATGTCAGGATAACACGTATCACGGTGGTATGATGTCAGGATAACACGGATCACGGTGGTATGATGTCAGGATAACACGGATCACAGGGGTATGATGTCAGGATAACACGGATCACAGGGGTATGATGTCAGGATAACACGGATCACAGGGGTATGATGTCAGGATAACACGTATCACGGTGGTATGATGTCAGGATAACACGGATCACGGTGGTATGATGTCAGGATAACACGGATCACGGTGGTATGATGTCAGGATAACACGGATCACGATGGTATGATGTCAGAATAACACGGATCACAGGGGTATGATGTCTGGATAACACAGATCACAGTGGTATGATGTCAGGATAACACGGATCACAGGGGTATGATGTCAGGATAACACGGATCACAGGGGTATGATGTCAGGATAACACGGATCACAGGGGTATGATGTCAGGATAACACGGATCACAGGGGTATGATGTCAGGATAACACGTATCACGGTGGTATGATGTCAGGATAACACGGATCACGGTGGTATGATGTCAGGATAACACGGATCACAGGGGTATGATGTCAGGATAACACGGATCACAGGGGTATGATGTCAGGATAACACGTATCACGGTGGTATGATGTCAGGATAACACGGATCACGGTGGTATGATGTCAGGATAACACGGATCACGGTGGTATGATGTCAGGATAACACGGATCACGGTGGTATGATGTCAGAATAACACGGATCACAGGGGTATGATGTCAGGATAACAAGGATCACGGTGGTATGATGTCAGGATAACACGGATCACGGTGGTATGATGTCAGAATAACACGGATCACAGTGGTATGATGTCAGGATAACAAGGATCACGGTGGTATGATGTCAGGATAACACGGATCACGATGGTATGATGTCAGAATAACACGGATCACAGGGGTATGATGTCTGGATAACACGGATCACAGTGGTATGATGTCAGGATAACACGGATCACGGTGGTATGATGTCAGGATAACACGGATCACAGGGGTATGATGTCAGGATAACACGGATCACGGTGGTATGATGTCCGGATAACACGGATCACAGGGGTATGATGTCAGGATAACACGGATCACAGGGGTATGATGTCAGGATAACACGGATCACAGGGGTATGATGTCAGGATAACACGTATCACGGTGGTATGATGTCAGGATAACACGGATCACAGTGGTATGATGTCAGGATAACACGGATCACAGGGGTATGATGTCAGGATAACACGGATCACAGGGGTATGATGTCAGGATAACACGTATCACGGTGGTATGATGTCAGGATAACACGGATCACGGTGGTATGATGTCAGGATAACACGGATCACGGTGGTATGATGTCAGGATAACACGGATCACGGTGGTATGATGTCAGAATAACACGGATCACAGGGGTATGATGTCAGGATAACACGGATCACGGTGGTATGATGTCAGGATAACACGGATCACAGGGGTATGATGTCAGGATAACACGGATCACAGGGGTATGATGTCAGGGTAACACGGATCACGGTGGTATGATGTCAGGATAACAAGGATCACGGTGGTATGATGTCAGGATAACACGGATCACGGTGGTATGATGTCAGGATAACACGGATCACAGGGGTATGATGTCAGGATAACACGGATCACAGGGGTATGATGTCAGGATAACACGGATCACAGGGGTATGATGTCAGGATAACACGGATCACAGGGGTATGATGTCAGGATAACACAGACCACGGTGGTATGATGTCAGGATAACACGGATCACGGTGGTATGATGTCAGGATAACACGGATCACGGTGGTATGATGTCAGGATAACACGGATCACAGGGGTATGATGTCAGGATAACAAGGATCACGGTGGTATGATGTCAGGATAACACGGATCACGGTGGTATGATGTCAGAATAACACGGATCACAGTGGTATGATGTCAGGATAACAAGGATCACGGTGGTATGATGTCAGGATAACACGGATCACGATGGTATGATGTCAGAATAACACGGATCACAGGGGTATGATGTCTGGATAACACGGATCACAGTGGTATGATGTCAGGATAACAAGGATCACGGTGGTATGATGTCAGGATAACACGGATCACAGGGGTATGATGTCAGGATAACACGGATCACGGTGGTATGATGTCCGGATAACACGGATCACAGGGGTATGATGTCAGGATAACACGGATCACAGGGGTATGATGTCAGGATAACACGGATCACAGGGGTATGATGTCAGGATAACACGTATCACGGTGGTATGATGTCAGGATAACACGGATCACGGTGGTATGATGTCAGGATAACACGGATCACAGGGGTATGATGTCAGGATAACACGGATCACAGGGGTATGATGTCAGGATAACACGTATCACGGTGGTATGATGTCAGGATAACACGGATCACGGTGGTATGATGTCAGGATAACACGGATCACGGTGGTATGATGTCAGGATAACACGGATCACGGTGGTATGATGTCAGGGTAACACGGATCACGGTGGTATGATGTCAGGATAACACGGATCACGGTGGTATGATGTCAGGATAACACGGATCACGGTGGTATGATGTCAGGATAACACGGATCACGGTGGTATGATGTCAGGATAACATGGATCACGGTGGTATGATGTCAGGATAAAACGGATCACAGTGTTAACACGGATCACAGGGGTATGATGTCAGGATAACACAGATCACAGGGGTATGATGGACCCCCTGGAGGCCGGTCTGGTTACTGCCGCCACACCCCCACATAGAGCAGATGTAGGAGTCACGTATGCAGCGATGGGCCCCCTGGAGGCAGGTCTGGTTACTGCCGCCACACCCCCACATAGAGCAGATGTAGGAGTCACGTATGCAGCGATGGGCCCCCTGGAGGCAGGTCTGGTTACTGCCGCCACACCCCCACATAGAGCAGATGTAGGAGTCACGTATGCAGCGATGGGCCCCCTGGAGGCCGGTCTGGTTATTGCCGCCACACCCCCACATGGAGCAGATGTAGGATACATGTATACAGCGATGGGCCCCCTGGAGGCCGGTCTGGTTACTGCCGCCACACCCCCACATAGAGCATATGTAGGAGTCACGTATACAGTGATGGGACCCCTGGAGGCAGGTCTGGTTACTGCCGCCACACCCCCACATGAAGCAGATGTCGGAGCCATGTATACAGCGATGGGCCCCCTGGAGGCCGGTCTGGTTACTACTGCTGCCAAACCCCCATATAGAGCAGATGTAGGAGTCACGTATGCAGCGATGGGCCCCCTGGAGGCCAGTCTGGTTACTGCCGCCACACCCCCACATAGAGCAGATGTAGGATACATGTATACAGCGATGGGCCCCCTGGAGGCCGGTCTGGTTACTGCCGCCACACCCCCACATAGAGCAGATGTAGGATACATGCATACAGCGATGGGCCCCCTGGAGGCCGGTCTGGTTACTGCCGCCACATCCCCACATAGAGCAGATGTAGGATACATGTACACAGCGATGGGCACCCTGGAGGCCGGTCTGGTTATTGCCACCACATGGTGCAGATGTAGGATACATGTATACAGCAATGAGCCCCATGGAGGCCGGTCTGGTTACTAATGCCGCACTCCCACATGGATCAGATTTAGGAGCCATGTATACAGCGATGGGCCCCCTGGAGGCCGGTCTGGTTACTACTGCTGCCACACCCCCACATAGAGCAGATGTAGGAGTCACGTATACAGTGATGGGACCCATGGAGGCCGATCTGGTTACTGCCGCCACACCCATACATGGAGCAAATGTGGGAGCCATGTATACAGTGATGAGCCCCCTGGAGGCCGGTCTGGTTACTGCCGCGCTCTCACATAGAGCAGATGCAGGAGCCATGTATACAGCGATGGGCCCCCTGGAGGCCGGTCTGGTTACTGCCACCACACCCCTACATGGATCAAATGTAGGATACATGTATACAGTGATGAGCCCCCTGGAGGCCGGTCTGGTTACTGCCGCCACACCCCTACATGGAGCAAATGTGGGAGCCATGAATACAGTGATGAGCCCCCTGGAGGCCGGTCTGGTTACTGCCGCGCTCTCACATAGAGCAGATGCAGGAGCCATGAATACAGCGATGGGCCCCCTGGAGGCCGGTCTGGTTACTGCCGCCACACCCCTACATGGAGCAAATGTAGGATACATGTATACAGTGATGAGCCCCCTGGAGGCCGGTCTGGTTACTGCCGCGCTCTCACATAGAGCAGATGCAGGAGCCATGTATACAGCGATGGGCCCCCTAGAGGCCGGTCTGGTTACTGCCGCCACACCCCCACATGGAGCAAATGTAGGATACATGTATACAGTGATGAGCACCCTGGAGGACGGTCTGGTTACTACCCCACATTGAGCAGATGTAGGAGCCATGTATATAACAATGATCCCCCTGGAGGACGGTCTGGTTACTGCTGCCACACCCCCACATGGAGCGAATGTAGGATACATGTATACAGTGATGAGCCCCCTGGAGGCCGGTCTGGTTACTGCCGCGCTCTCACATGGAGCAGATATAGGAGCCATGTATACAGTGATGAGACCCCTGGAGGACGATCTGGTTACTACCCCACATGGAGCAGATGTAGGAGCCATGTATATAGCAATGAGCCCCCTGGAGGACGGTCTGGTTACTGCTGCCACACCCCCACATGGAGCAGATGTAGGAGCCACGTATGCAGCGATGGGCCCTCTGGAGACCGGACTGGTTACAGCCGCCGCACCCCCACATGGAGCAGATGTAGGAGCCATGTATACAGCAATGAGCCCCCTGAAGTCTGGTCGGGTTACTACTGCCGCACTCTCACATAGAGCAGATGTGCCCCCTGGAGGCCGGTCTGGTTACTGCCAACACACCCCCACGTAGAGCAGATGTAGGAGCCATGTATACAACAATGAGCCCCCTGGAGGCCGGTCTGGTTACTGCCACCACACCCCCACATAGGGCAGATGTAAGAATCATGTATACAGCGATGGGCCCCCTGGAGGTCGGTCTTGTTACTGCAGCCACACCCCCACATAGAGCAGATGTAGGAGCCACGTATACAGTTATGGGCCCCCTGGAGGCCAGTCTGGTTACTGCCGCCACGCCCCCTCATGCAGCAGAAGTAAGAGGCACGTGTACAGTGATGGGCCCCTGGAGGCCAGTCTGGTTACTGCCACCACGCTCCCACATGGAGTAGATGTAGGAGCAATGTATACCGCAATGGCCCCCTGGAGGCCGGTCTGATTACTGCCGCCATGCTCTTACATAGAGTAGATGTAGGAGCCACGAAAACAGCGATGACCCCCTGGAGGTAAGTTTGAATACTACCTCTATAGAGCAGATGTATACCGCGATGGCCCCCTGGAGGCCGGTCTGATTACTGCCGCCACGCTCTTACATGGAGTAGATGTAGGAGCCACGAAAACAGTGATGGGGCCCCCGAAGGCCGGTTTGGATACTGCCACCACACCCCCACATAGAGCAGAGGTAGGATACATGTATACAGCAATGAGCCCCAAGGAGGATGGTCTGGTTACTGCCGCTCACCCCCACATGGTGCTGATGTAGTAGCCATATATACCACAATGGGACCCCTAGAGGCCTCCCTCGTTTCTGCTGCTGCATCCCCGCATGGAGCAGATATAGGAGCCATGTATAGAGCAATAAGCCCCCTGGAGACCGGTCTGGTTGCTGCCACCACACCCCCACATAGAGAAGATGTAGGAGCCATGTATACAGCGATGGGCCCCCTGGAGGACAGTCTGGTTACTACCGCTGCACCCCCACATAGAGCAGATGTAGTCTACATGTATACAGCGATGGGCCCCCTGGAGGCCGGTCTGGTTACTGCCGCCACATCCCCACATAGAGCAGATGTAGGATACATGTACACAGCGATGGGCACCCTGGAGGCCGGTCTGGTTATTGCCACCACATGGTGCAGATGTAGGATACATGTATACAGCAATGAGCCCCATGGAGGCCGGTCTGGTTACTAATGCCGCACTCCCACATGGATCAGATTTAGGAGCCATGTATACAGCGATGGGCCCCCTGGAGGCCGGTCTGGTTACTACTGCTGCCACACCCCCACATAGAGCAGATGTAGGAGTCACGTATACAGTGATGGGACCCATGGAGGCCGATCTGGTTACTGCCGCCACACCCATACATGGAGCAAATGTGGGAGCCATGTATACAGTGATGAGCCCCCTGGAGGCCGGTCTGGTTACTGCCGCGCTCTCACATAGAGCAGATGCAGGAGCCATGTATACAGCGATGGGCCCCCTGGAGGCCGGTCTGGTTACTGCCACCACACCCCTACATGGATCAAATGTAGGATACATGTATACAGTGATGAGCCCCCTGGAGGCCGGTCTGGTTACTGCCGCCACACCCCTACATGGAGCAAATGTGGGAGCCATGAATACAGTGATGAGCCCCCTGGAGGCCGGTCTGGTTACTGCCGCGCTCTCACATAGAGCAGATGCAGGAGCCATGAATACAGCGATGGGCCCCCTGGAGGCCGGTCTGGTTACTGCCGCCACACCCCTACATGGAGCAAATGTAGGATACATGTATACAGTGATGAGCCCCCTGGAGGCCGGTCTGGTTACTGCCGCGCTCTCACATAGAGCAGATGCAGGAGCCATGTATACAGCGATGGGCCCCCTAGAGGCCGGTCTGGTTACTGCCGCCACACCCCCACATGGAGCAAATGTAGGATACATGTATACAGTGATGAGCACCCTGGAGGACGGTCTGGTTACTACCCCACATTGAGCAGATGTAGGAGCCATGTATATAACAATGATCCCCCTGGAGGACGGTCTGGTTACTGCTGCCACACCCCCACATGGAGCGAATGTAGGATACATGTATACAGTGATGAGCCCCCTGGAGGCCGGTCTGGTTACTGCCGCGCTCTCACATGGAGCAGATATAGGAGCCATGTATACAGTGATGAGACCCCTGGAGGACGATCTGGTTACTACCCCACATGGAGCAGATGTAGGAGCCATGTATATAGCAATGAGACCCCTGGAGGACGGTCTGGTTACTGCTGGCACAACCCCACATGGAGCAGATGTAGGAGCCACGTATGCAGCGATGGGCCCCCTGGAGACCGGACTGGTTACAGCCGCCGCACCCCCACATGGAGCAGATGTAGGAGCCATGTATACAGCAATGAGCCCCCTGAAGTCTGGTCGGGTTACTACTGCCGCACTCTCACATAGAGCAGATGTGCCCCCTGGAGGCCGGTCTGGTTACTGCCAACACACCCCCACGTAGAGCAGATGTAGGAGCCATGTATACAACAATGAGCCCCCTGGAGGCCGGTCTGGTTACTGCCACCACACCCCCACATAGGGCAGATGTAAGAATCATGTATACAGCGATGGGCCCCCTGGAGGTCGGTCTTGTTACTGCAGCCACACCCCCACATAGAGCAGATGTAGGAGCCACGTATACAGTTATGGGCCCCCTGGAGGCCAGTCTGGTTACTGCCGCCACGCCCCCTCATGCAGCAGAAGTAAGAGGCACGTGTACAGTGATGGGCCCCTGGAGGCCAGTCTGGTTACTGCCACCACGCTCCCACATGGAGTAGATGTAGGAGCAATGTATACCGCAATGGCCCCCTGGAGGCCGGTCT
This sequence comes from Crinia signifera, assembly GCF_055691185.1. Lineage (NCBI taxonomy): Eukaryota > Metazoa > Chordata > Amphibia > Anura > Myobatrachidae > Crinia > Crinia signifera. Next base: position 1,096,847 of record NC_139226.1, read on the forward strand.
GATTACTGCCGCCATGCTCTTACATAGAGTAGATGTAGGAGCCACGAAAACAGCGATGACCCCCTGGAGGTAAGTTTGAATACTACCTCTATAGAGCAGATGTATACCGCGATGGCCCCCTGGAGGCCGGTCTGATTACTGCCGCCACGCTCTTACATGGAGTAGATGTAGGAGCCACGAAAACAGTGATGGGGCCCCCGAAGGCCGGTTTGGATACTGCCACCACACCCCCACATAGAGCAGAGGTAGGATACATGTATACAGCAATGAGCCCCAAGGAGGATGGTCTGGTTACTGCCGCTCACCCCCACATGGTGCTGATGTAGTAGCCATATATACCACAATGGGACCCCTAGAGGCCTCCCTCGTTTCTGCTGCTGCATCCCCGCATGGAGCAGATATAGGAGCCATGTATAGAGCAATAAGCCCCCTGGAGACCGGTCTGGTTGCTGCCACCACACCCCCACATAGAGAAGATGTAGGAGCCATGTATACAGCGATGGGCCCCCTGGAGGACAGTCTGGTTACTACCGCTGCACCCCCACATAGAGCAGATGTAGTCTACATGTATACAGCGATGGGCCCCCTGGAGGCCGGTCTGGTTACTGCCACCACTCCCCCACATAGCCCAGATGTAGGAGCCATGAATACAGTGATGGGCCCCCTGGAGGCCGGTCTGGTTACAACCGCCGCACCCCCACATAGAGCAGATGTAGGAGCCACGTATACAGTGATGGCCGGTCTGGGTACTGCTGCTGCACCCCCACATGGAGCAGATGTAGGAGCCATGTATACAGCGATGGGCCCCCTGGAGGCTGGTCTGGTACTGCTGTCACACCCACACATGGAGCAGAAGTAGGAGTCATGTATACAGCGATGGGCCCCCTGGAGGTCGGTCTTGTTATTGCAGCCACACCCCCACATAGAGCAGATGTAGTCTACATGTATACAGCGATGGGCCCCCTGGAGGCTGGTCTGGTTACTGCCACCACACCCCCACATAGCCCAGATGTAGGAGCCATGAATACAGTGATGGGCCCCCTGGAGGCCGGTCTGGTTACAACCGCCGCACCCCCACATAGAGCAGATGTAGGAGCCACGTATACAGTTATGGCCCCCTGGAGGCCGGTCTGGGTACTGCTGCCACCCCCCCACATGGAGCAGATGTAGGAGCCATGTATACAGCGATGGGCCCCCTGGAGGCTGGTCTGGTACTGCTGTCGCACCCACACATGGAGCAGAAGTAGGAGTCATGTATACAGCGATGGGCCCCCATGGAGGCCGATCTGGTTACTACCGCCACACTCCCACATTAAGCAGATGTAGGGTACATGTATACAGCAATGAGCCCCCTGGAGGCCGGACTGGTTACTGCCACCACATAGAGCAGATGTAGGAGCCATGTATACAACAATGAGCCCCCTGGAGGCCGGTCTGGTTATTGCCGCCACATCCCCACATAGAGCAAATATAGGGGCCATGTATACAGTGATGGGACTCCTGGAGGCCTGTCTGTTTACTGGCGCCGCACCCCCACATGGAGCAGATATAGGAGCCATGTATACAGCGATAAGACCCCTGGAGGCAAGTCTGGTTACTACCGCCGCACCCCCACATAGAGCAGATGTAGGAGCCACGTATACAGTGATGGCCCCCTGGAGGCCGGTCTGGGTACTGCTGCCGCACCCCCACATGGAGCAGATGTAGGAGCCACGTATACAGTGATGGCCCCCTGGAGGCCGGTCTGGGTACTGCTGCCGCACCCCCACATGGAGCAGAAGTAGGAGTCATGTATACAGCGATGGGCCCCCTGGAGGTCGGTCTTGTTATTGCAGCCACACCCCCACATAGAGCAGATGTAGGAGCCACGTATACAGTTATGGGCCCCCTGGAGGCCAGTCTGGTTACTGCCACCACGCTCCCACATGGAGTAGATGTAGGAGCAATGTATACCGCAATAGCCCCATGGAGGCCGGTCTGATTACTGCCGCCATGCTCTTACATAGAGTAGATGTAGGAGCCACGAAAACAGCGATGGCCCCCTGGAGGTAAGTTTGAATACTACCTCTATAGAGCAGATGTATACCGCGATGGCCCCCTGGAGGCCGGTCTGATTACTGCCGCCACGCTCTTACATGGAGTAGATGTAGGAGCCACGAAAACAGCGATGGGGCCCCCGAAGGCCGGTTTGGATACTGCCACCACACCCCCACATAGAGCAGAGGTAGGATACATGTATACAGCAATGAGCCCCAAGGAGGATGGTCTGGTTACTGCCGCCCACCCCCACATGGTGCTGATGTAGTAGCCATATATACCACAATGGGACCCCTAGAGGCCTCCCTCATTACTGCTGCTGCATCCCCGCATGGAGCAGATATAGGAGCCATGTATAGAGCAATAAGCCCCCTGGAGACCAGTCTGGTTGCTGCCACCACACCCCCACATAGAGAAGATGTAGGAGCCATGTATACAGCGATGGGCCCCCTGGAGGACGGTCTGGTTACAACCGCCGCACCCCCACATAGAGCAGATGTAGGAGCCACGTATACAGTGATGGCCCCCTGGAGGCCGGTCTGGGTACTGCTGCCGCACCCCCACATGGAGCAGATGTAGGAGCCATGTATACAGCGATGGGCCCCCTGGAGGCTGGTCTGGTACTGCTGTCGCACCCACACATGGAGCAGAAGTAGGAGTCATGTATACAGCGATGGGCCCCCTGGAGGTCGGTCTTGTTATTGCAGCCACACCCCCACATAGAGCAGATGTAGTCTACATGTATACAGCGATGGGCCCCCTGGAGGCCGGTCTGGTTACTGCCACCACACCCCCACATAGCCCAGATGTAGGAGCCATGAATACAGTGATGGGCCCCCTGGAGGCCGGTCTGGTTACAACCGCCGCACCCCCACATAGAGCAGATGTAGGAGCCACGTATACAGTGATGGCCCCCTGGAGGCCGGTCTGGGTACTGCTGCCGCACCCCCACATGGAGCAGATGTAGGAGCCATGTATACAGCGATGGGCCCCCTGGAGGCTGGTCTGGTACTGCTGTCGCACCCACACATGGAGCAGAAGTAGGAGTCATGTATACAGCGATGGGCCCCCTGGAGGTCGGTCTTGTTATTGCAGCCACACCCCCACATAGAGCAGATGTAGTCTACATGTATACAGCGATGGGCCCCCTTGAGGCCGGTCTGGTTACTGCCACCACACCCCCACATAGCCCAGATGTAGGAGCCACGTATACAGTTATGGCCCCCTGGAGGCCGGTCTGGGTACTGCTGCCGCACCCCCACATGGAGCAGATGTAGTCTACATGTATACAGCAATGAGCCCCCTGGAGGCCGGACTGGTTACTGCCACCACATAGAGCAGATGTAGGAGCCATGTATACAACAATGAGCCCCCTGGAGGCCGGTCTGGTTATTGCCGCCACATCCCCACATAGAGCAGATATAGGGGCCATGTATACAGTGATGGGACTCCTGGAGGCCGGTCTGTTTACTGGCGCCGCACCCCCACATGGAGCAGATATAGGAGCCATGTATACAGCGATAAGACCCCTGGAGGCAAGTCTGGTTACTACCGCCGCACCCCCACATAGAGCAGATATAGGAGCCACGTATACAGTGATGGCCCCCTGGAGGCCGGTCTGGGTACTGCTGCCGCACCCCCACATGGAGCAGATGTAGGAGCCATGTATACAGCGATGGGCCCCCTGGAGGCTGGTCTGGTACTGCTGTCGCACCCACACATTGAGCAGAAGTAGGATCCATGTATACAGCGATGGGCCCCCTGGAGGCCGGTCTGGTTACTGCCGCCACACCCCCACATAGAGGAGATGTAGGATACATGTATACAGCGATGGGCCCCCTGGAGGCCGGTCTGGTTACTACCGCCGCATCCCCACATGGAGCATATGTATGATCTATGAATAGAGGAAGCAATAATAATGGCGCTGGATTTTGGAAAATCCAATGCCATCATTATTGCTTCCTCTATCCGTGTTCGTCTAATGTGGACCTCTACAGTGGCCCACCACCAATATTTAGGCTGCAATGATTTGCTAGAGTGCCTTGGAACTTTCTGCTTTTTGTTTGTCTAGTAGTATAATCCACGTATACAGCTATGGGCTCCCGAAGGCCGGTCTGGTTACTATGGAGCAGATGTAGGATCCATGTATACAGCTATGGGCTCCCGGAGGCCGGTCTGGTTACTATGGAGCAGATGTAGGATCCATGTATACGGCTATGGGGTCCCGAAGGCCGGTCTGGTTACTATGGAGCAGATGTAGGATCCATGTATACGGCTATGGGGTCCCGGAGGCCGGTCTGGTTACTATGGAGCAGAAGTAGGAGCCATGTATACGGCTATGGGCTCCCACAGGCCGGTCTGGTTACTATGGAGTAGATGTAGGATCCATGTATACAGCTATGGGCTCCCGCAGGCCGGTCTGGTTACTATGGAGCAGAAGTAGGATCCATGTATACGGCTATGGGGTCCCGGAGGCCGGCCTGGTTACTATGGAGCAGATGTAGGAGCCATGTATACGGCTATGGGCTCCCAGAGGCCGGTCTGGTTACTATGGAGTAGATGTAGGATCCATGTATACAGCTATGGGCTCCCGCAGGCCGGTCTGGTTACTATGGAGCGGAAATAGGAGACATGTATACGGCTATGGGCTCCCAGAGGCCGGTCTGGTTACTATGGAGCAGATGTAGGATCCATGTATATGGTTATGGGCTCCCGTAGGCCATTCTGGTTACTCTGGAGCAGATGTAGGAGCCATGTATACAGCTATGGGCTCCCGGAGACCGGTCTGGTTACTATGGAGCAGATGTAGGAGCCATGAATACGGTTATGGACTCCGGGAGGCCGGTCTGGTTACTACTGTATGGAGCAGATGTAGGATCCATGTATACGGCTATGGGCTCCCGAAGGCCGGTCTGGTTACTATGGAGCAGATGTAGGAGCCATGTATACAGCTATTGGCTCCCGCAGGCCGGTCTGGTTACTATGGAGCAGAAGTAGGATCCATGTATACGGCTATGGGGTCCCGGAGGCCGGCCTGGTTACTATGGAGCAGATGTAGGAGCCATGTATACGGCTATGGGCTCCCAGAGGCCGGTCTGGTTACTATGGAGTAGATGTAGGATCCATGTATACAGCTATGGGCTCCCGCAGGCCGGTCTGGTTACTATGGAGCAGATGTAGGATCCATGTATACGGCCCTGGGCTCCCGCAGGCCGGTCTGGTTACTATGGAGCGGAAGTAGGAGACATGTATACGGCTATGGGCTCCCAGAGGCCGGTCTGGTTACTATGGAGCAGATGTAGGATCCATGTATATGGCTATGGGCTCCCGTAGGCCATTCTGGTTACTATGGAGCAGATGTAGGAGCCATGTATACAGGTATGGGCTCCAGGAGGCCGGTCTGGTTACTATGGAGCAGATGTAGGAGCCATGTATACTGCTATGGGCTCCCGGAGGCCGGTCTGGTTACTATGGCACAGGTGTAGGAGCCATGTATATGGCTATGGGCTCCCGGAGGCCGGTCTGGTTACTATGGCACAGATGTAGGAGCCATGTGTACGTCTTTGGGCTACCGGAGGCCGGTCTGGTTACTATGGAGCAGATGTAGGAGACATGTATACAGGTATGGGCTCCAGGAGGCCGGTCTGGTTTCTATGGAGCAGATGTAGGATCCATGTATAAGGCTACGGGGTCCCGGAGGCCGGTCTGATTACTATGGAGCAGATGTAGGATCCATGTATACAGGTATGGGCTCCAGGAGGCCGGTCTGGTTACTATGGAGCAGATGTAGGATCCATGTATACAGGTATGGGCTCCAGGAGGCCGGTCTGGTTACTATGGAGCAGATGTAGGATCCATGTATACGGCTATGGGGTCCCGGAGGCCGGTCTGGTTACTATGGAGCAGATGTAGGATCCATGTATACAGCTATGGGCTCCCAGAGGCCGGTCTGGTTACTATGGGCTATGGGCTCCCGGAGGCAGGTCTGGTTACTATGGCACAGATGTAGGAGCCATGTGTACGTCTTTGGGCTACCGGAGGCCGGTCTGGTTACTATGGAGCAGATGTAGGAGACATGTATACAGGTATGGGCTCCAGGAGGCCGGTCTGGTTTCTATGGAGCAGATGTAGGATCCATGTATAAGGCTACGGGGTCCCGGAGGCCGGTCTGATTACTATGGAGCAGATGTAGGATCCATGTATACAGGTATGGGCTCCAGGAGGCCGGTCTGGTTACTATGGAGCAGATGTAGGATCCATGTATACAGGTATGGGCTCCAGGAGGCCGGTCTGGTTACTATGGAGCAGATGTAGGATCCATGTATACGGCTATGGGGTCCCGGAGGCCGGTCTGGTTACTATGCTGCAGAAGTAGGATCCATGTATACGGCTATGGGCTCCCGGAGGCAGGTCTGGTTACTATGGGCTATGGGCTCCCGGAGGCAGGTCTGGTTACTATGGAGCAGATGTAGGATCCATGTATAAGGCTATTGTCACACTCTCCGGACAGTCAGTAACCGGAATGTAACAGGTTTACTTAAATGTCTTCTTTGCAGGTATTCACACGTAAGTAGTATTTAAGAATATTTATTCGGATAATTGATACTGAGATGTATAAGATAAATGAACAGTATACAGACAATTGACAAACAGAGCCAATATGAAATACACAACAACTACAATACGATTTTATTTCACCGGAATGTGAGCTGGTTTCCCAGTTGTCCTGTTATCTCTCGCCGTTCCGTTCTTCCATCACCATCAATCTTACCTTGGTGGTTCAAGAGCGGAATAACAACAAAATACTTGTTCTTACTATATACTATTATTGAGTGATAGGCCTTTCACCAATATGAACCCAAATGTGATAAAGTATTATTGCGCAATAATGAGCAAATGATACGATATGCAGAAACTGAACACTATAACATTACTTTCTTGCAGATGCTGTACCCGCGTGATATGTACTACAATATGTTTCCTAGTAAGTATAAACACTGTAACAGAACTGTATAACAATTGTTTAGGTTTATAGCCCTTAGTCTTTACCTATGTCCTGGATATATTATCGAACAGTTTCTTAATGTCCCTTAATGTCTTTACTTGAAGCAACTGATGCACATCCTAACTCCAGGGTGAAAGTAACATCTGTATAGACTTAGTTAATTGCTATTAACAGCCCACTCCACACTTTATGATACTATAAGTTACCGTGTAACCGCGTCCCCTTTTCAGTCTACACTTTCTGTCGATTACTTGCGATATCCTATGGCAACACAGTTTTCTTCAAGGGCTTCCCCTGGTGGGTACACCGGGTTTAACCCTTCTTTTCTAGCTGCCCCAATGCAGGACTTCTCTGCACTTCTATTCTAAGGAACTGTCTGCAGCCTAACAGTAATCAGTAGCAATTATTTATTTATTTACACTTTCTTATATAGCGCAGCAGATTCCGTTGCGCATTACAATAGTAGACAGTGATAAGAAAAACTGGGTAACAACAGACAGACTTGGAGGTAGGAGGGCCCTGCTGCAAGCTTACAATCTATAGGGATATAGGGGGGAAACATAAGGACAGGCACCAGTAATAGCATAGCAGTCCCACCAAGTTACAAGTCCAGAAGGGAAGCTATATGATACATAAGTGCCTCAGAGGGTTATGCATGTAGAACTTAAATGATAGGCTTGCCTGAAGAGGTGAGTTTTCAGGGAACGCTTGAAAGTTTGGAGACTGGTGGAGAGTCTTAATGTGCGTGGAAGGGCATTCCATAGGATGGGAGCAGCCCGATGAAAGTCCTGTAATAATGAATGGGAGCTAGTGATCCGTGCAGAAGAGAGACGCAGAACTTGTGTAGAGCGTAGTGGTCGAGATGGGAGATATTTTGTGATAGAGATATAAGCTGGTGCAGTATGGGTAATAGCTTTATATGCAAGTAGAAGTGTTTTATATTGAATACGGTAATATACAGGCAACCAATGGAGGGACTGGCAGAGCGGATCAGCAGACGATGAGCGTCTTGCAAGGAAGATCAGCCTAGCAGCAGCATTTAAAATTGATTGCAGTGGTGAGAGTCTGTTCTTGGGAAGACCAGTTAGGAGACTATTGCAGTAATCAATGCGGGATATAATGAGTGCATGGATAAGAGATTTGGTAGTGTCTTGTGTGAGATAGGGTCGTATATTGGATATGTTTTTTAGATGCATGTAACATGATTTGGAGACAGATTGAATGTGGGGAAGAAAGGACAGTTCAGAGTCGAGGATGACCCCTAAGCAACGAGCTTGTGGGGTAGGGTAGATTATCGAGTTGTCAACAGCGATGGAGATGTCAGGATGGTAACTGTTCTTAGTTGGCGGGAATATAAGTAATTCCGTTTTGGAAATATTGAGTTTGAGTTGGCGACAAGACATCCAAGATGAGATGGCAGAGAGACAATCAGAAACTCGACCCAAAACCACTGGTGACAACTCTGGGGGTGGATGGATAGATTTCAGTATCATCCGCATACAAGTGATACTGAAATCCGAAAGAGCTGATTAGTTTGCCAAGAGAGGAGGTATAGATTGAGAAGAGCAGAGGACCTAAGACTGAACCTTGCGGAACTCCGACTGACAGAGGTAATGAAGAGGAAGTAGAGTTAGAGAAGCGAACACTGAAAGAGCGATTAGATAGGTAAGATGTGAACCAGGAAAGGGCTGTATCATTAAGACCTAGGGAGTGTAGTGTTTGTAGGAGAAGAGTGTGATCCACAGTGTCAAATGCAGCAGAAAGATCAAGAAGAATAAGCAGTGAGTAATGGCCTTTAGCCGTTACCAGATCATTCACCACTTTAGTCAGTGCTGTCTCAGTGGAGTGTTGAGAGCGAAAACCTGACTGCAATGGGCGTCTCCTGACCCAAATTGAGTCGGGTTTAGCCCTCTGTAAACATAGGGGCCAAAAAAGCTGATCGATACCTAATATTATCAGTGGGGTTGGAATCTCCTCCTGTAAGGCGTCCCCTCCTACTGGCAGGAAGCTAATGCCCCTATGCTTGAAATAAATGAAAACTGCAGAAATGGTCCAGCAGAGTTTACACTCATCCCTCCACTCAAGGACTCTCTACAGCCGCTCCGGCTGGCGTCGCCTCTGCGAGGACTTCTCTGGCCTGTCCCACTCCTCAGCGATGGCGCCGCCTCTCAGATGACACTGGCAGCCTCCTAGCGATGACGCCTCCTCTGGGGTGACGCCTCCAGTCTGCCGCGCCTCCCAGTAATGGCGTCGGCTATCGTCAGACTTGGTCACCTGACTCTTCAATTCAGCCACTCACGGAGTCGCGGTCCGGGCAAGAGGGGAATGCCGCACTTCCCTTACTCGGTAAGCACGATTCAACAGCCCAGCACCGCTGTCCACACGCTGCTCCTTAGACTTTCCCGAAGAAACTGCGCCACAGCCGTTACTGGCGGCCTCTCTTAACAACTTTTCCTCGCGCTCCTTCTGCCCCCTCTCTCCACGAGCCAGCAAACTTTATTTAACATGACCGAACAGCCATAAATCCTTCTCCCCTCTGCACGGGGCATTTGCATTGGTCAGATAACTAGTTTCTGTTGGAAGGGTCAGTCCACTCTCTTCCCAGGAGGGGAGCTCAGTTCTTTTAGCAATAAAGTCATTTTAATGTCTGAAATATGCAATACCCAGACTATTCAGCATCTATTAGTATTCCACAAAGCTGACCAGACATCTTGCATTTTCCCTCGTTAACTATATTTACATATGTACACTTGGTTTTATTAGAGGCTGCCACACTATGGGCTCCTGGAGGCCGGTCTGGTTACTATGGAGCAGAAGTTGGAGCCACACATACAGCTATGGGCTCCCGGAGGCCGGTCTGGTTACCATGGAGCACAAGTTGGAGCCACATATACAGCTATGTGCCCCCTGGATGTGGGAGCGGAGAGCCCTCTTGTTGCACTTACTGAAGGTGAAGGCGGCAGCAGCGCTATCATCTAAGTATTTGATGTGACAATGAGATGTCCTCTGGAAGCAGCTGATTTTCTGCTGAAAATCGATGTCAGGGCCCAAGGTCACGGAAAGGAAACGAGAGAGAGCGGAGGACCCGCGGGGAAGTAAGTCGGGCTCCAGCCGCTAGCAGCTATTGTTGTCATGAAATTGTCGCCAATTGGCTGAGGCTGAGCTGTAATATCACCAGACGGCATCCAGAAGACAGGCGAGGAAATGTCTCTGTATTGATGGATGATCCTGCTGTGATCTACTCTCAGCCCAAGTCATCAGTACAAGTGTTCCTCGGTGTGTCGTCTTGTCTATCGATGGCCTTACAGCCCCCCCACAGAGCACAGCCCCCCCCCCATACACCGCATAGCACCCAGACTGCATCTCTGCCCCACCCCCACCTTTCGGTCCACTTCCCACCATTAACCCCTCAATGTCATCAGTACAAGTGTTCCTCAGTGTGTCGTCTTGTCTATCGATGGCCTTACAGCCCCCCACAGAGCACAGCCCCCCCCCCATACACCGCATAGCACCCAGACTGCATCTCTGCCCCCCCCCCCCCCCCCGGGTCACTTCCCATCATTAACCCCTCAATGTCATCATCAGTACAAGTGTTCCTCAGTGTGTCGTCTTGTCTATCGATGGCCTTACAGCCCCCCACAGAGCACAGCCCCCCCCCATACACCACATAGCACCCAGACTGCATCTCTGCCCCCCCCCCCCCCCCCGGGTCACTTCCCATCATTAACCCCTCAATGTCATCATCAGTACAAGTGTTCCTCAGTGTGTCGTCTTGTCTATCGATGGCCTTACAGCCCCCCACAGAGCACAGCCCCCCCCCCATACACCGCATAGCACCCAGACTGCATCTCTGCCCCCCCCCCCCAGGTCACTTCCCATCATTAACCCCTCAATGTCATCATCAGTACAAGTGCTCCTCGGTGTGTCGTCTTGTCTATCGATGGCCTTACAGCCCCCCCACAGAGCACAGCCCCCCCCCCCCCCATACACCACATAGCACCCAGACTGCATCTCTGCCCCCCCCCCCCCCCCGGGTCACTTCCCATCATTAACCCCTCAATGTCATCAGTACAAGTGTTCCTCAGTGTGTCGTCTTGTCTATCGATGGCCTTACAGCCCCCCACAGAGCACAGCCCCCCCCCCATACACCACATAGCACCCAGACTGCATCTCTGCCCCCCCCCCCCGGTCACTTCCCATCATTAACCCCTCAATGTCATCAGTACAAGTGTTCCTCGGTGTGTCGTCTTGTCTATCGATGGCCTTACAGCCCCCCACAGCCCCCCCCCCCATACACCACATAGCACCCAGACTGCATCTCTGCCCCCCCCCCCCCCCCCCGGTCACTTCCCATCATTAACCCCTCAATGTCATCATCAGTACAAGTGTTCCTCGGTGTGTCGTCTTGTCTATCGATGGCCTTGCAGCCCCCCACAGAGCACAGCCCCCCCCCCCCATACACCACATAGCACCCAGACTGCATCTCTGCCCCCCCCCCGGTCACTTCCCATCATTAACCCCTCAATGTCATCATCAGTACAAGTGTTCCTCAGTGTGTCGTCTTGTCTATCGATGGCCTTACAGCCCCCCCACAGAGCACAGCCCCCCCCCCCCATACACCACATAGCACCCAGATTGCATCTCTGCCCCCCCCCCCCCGGTCACTTCCCATCATTAACCCCTCAATGTCATCAGTACAAGTGTTCCTCGGTGTGTCGTCTTGTCTATCGATGGCCTTACAGCCCCCCCACAGAGCACAGCCCCCCCATACACCACATAGCACCCAGACTGCATCTCTGCCCCCCCCCCCCCCCGGGTCACTTCCCATCATTAACCCCTCAATGTCATCAGTACAAGCGTTCCTCAATGTGTCGTCTTGTCTATCGATGGCCTTACAGCCCCCCACAGAGCACAGCCCCCCCCCCCCCATACACCACATAGCACCCAGATTGCATCTCTGCCCCCCCCCCCCCGGTCACTTCCCATCATTAACCCCTCAATGTCATCAGTACAAGTGTTCCTCAGTGTGTCGTCTTGTCTATCGATGGCCTTGCAGCCCCCCCACAGAGCACAGCCCCCCCCCCATACACCGCATAGCACCCAGACTGCATCTCTGCCCCCCCCCCCCCCCCCGGGTCACTTCCCATCATTAACCCCTCAATGTCATCAGTACAAGTGTTCCTCGGTGTGTCGTCTTGTCTATCGATGGCCTTACAGCCCCCCACAGAGCACAGCCCCCCCCCCCATACACCGCATAGCACCCAGACTGCATCTCTGCCCCCCCCCCCCCGGGTCACTTCCCATCATTAACCCCTCAATGTCATCAGTACAAGTGTTCCTCAGTGTGTCGTCTTGTCTATCGATGGCCTTACAGCCCCCCACAGAGCACAGCCCCCCCCCCCATACACCACATAGCACCCAGACTGCATCTCTGCCCCCCCCCCCCCCCCCGGGTCACTTCCCATCATTAACCCCTCAATGTCATCATCAGTACAAGTGCTCCTCGGTGTGTCGTCTTGTCTATCGATGGCCTTACAGCCCCCACAGAGCACAGCCCCCCCCCATACACCACATAGCACCCAGACTGCATCTCTGCCCCCCCCCCGGGTCACTTCCCATCATTAACCCCTCAATGTCATCATCAGTACAAGTGCTCCTCGGTGTGTCGTCTTGTCTATCGATGGCCTTACAGCCCCCCCACAGAGCACAGCCCCCCCCCCATACACCACATAGCACCCAGACTGCATCTCTGCCCCCCCCCCCCCCCCCCCCGGGTCACTTCCCATCATTAACCCCTCAATGTCATCATCAGTACAAGTGTTCCTCAGTGTGTCGTCTTGTCTATCGATGGCCTTACAGCCCCCCCACAGAGCACAGCCCCCCCCCCATACACCGCATAGCACCCAGACTGCATCTCTGCCCCACCCCCACCTTTCGGTCCACTTCCCACCATTAACCCCTCAATGTCATCAGTACAAGTGTTCCTCAGTGTGTCGTCTTGTCTATCGATGGCCTTACAGCCCCCCACAGAGCACAGCCCCCCCCATACACCACATAGCACCCAGACTGCATCTCTGCCCCCCCCCCCCAGGTCACTTCCCATCATTAACCCCTCAATGTCATCATCAGTACAAGTGTTCCTCAGTGTGTCGTCTTGTCTATCGATGGCCTTACAGCCCCCCCACAGAGCACAGCCCCCCCCCCCCCATACACCACATAGCACCCAGATTGCATCTCTGCCCCCCCCCCCCGGTCACTTCCCATCATTAACCCCTCAATGTCATCAGTACAAGTGTTCCTCGGTGTGTCGTCTTGTCTATCGATGGCCTTACAGCCCCCCCACAGAGCACAGCCCCCCCATACACCACATAGCACCCAGACTGCATCTCTGCCCCCCCCCCCCCCCCGGGTCACTTCCCATCATTAACCCCTCAATGTCATCAGTACAAGTGTTCCTCAATGTGTCGTCTTGTCTATCGATGGCCTTGCAGCCCCCCCACAGAGCACAGCCCCCCCCCCATACACCGCATAGCACCCAGACTGCATCTCTGCCCCCCCCCCCCCGGGTCACTTCCCATCATTAACCCCTCAATGTCATCATCAGTACAAGTGCTCCTCGGTGTGTCGTCTTGTCTATCGATGGCCTTGCAGCCCCCCCACAGAGCACAGCCCCCCCCCCATACACCGCATAGCACCCAGACTGCATCTCTGCCCCCCCCCCCCCGGTCACTTCCCATCATTAACCCCTCAACGTCATCAGTACAAGCGTTCCTCAATGTGTCGTCTTGTCTATCGATGGCCTTACAGCCCCCCCCACAGAGCACAGCCCCCCCCCATACACCACATAGCACCCAGACTGCATCTCTGCCCCCCCCCCCCGGGTCACTTCCCATCATTAACCCCTCAATGTCATCAGTACAAGTGTTCCTCAATGTGTCGTCTTGTCTATCGATGGCCTTGCAGCCCCCCACAGAGCACAGCCCCCCCCCCATACACCGCAGAGCACCCAGATTGCATCTCTACCCCCTTCCCGGTCACTTCCCATCATTAACCCCTCAATGTCATCAGTACAAGTGTTCCTCAGTGTGTCGTCTTGTCTATCGATGGCCTTACAGCCCCCCCACAGAGCACAGCCCCCCCCCATACACCACATAGCACCCAGACTGCATCTCTGCCCCCCCCCACCCGGGTCACGTCCCATCATTAACCCCTCAATGTCATCAGTACAAGTGTTCCTCAGTGTGTCGTCTTGTCCAGGGCCAGTGCCACCACTAGGCAGCCTTGGGCATTTGCCACTGGAGGGCGGCAGTTTGGAGCTGCCCCCCCCTGGATGGAGGTCAGCGGAGCTGATTGCGGCCATCACCACCCCCTGGAGTGACTCGGGACCCCTGCATAACCCACCCCTGGGGAGCATCGCGGCGACCCGCATCACCCGACAAGGCCGCCCCCCATGAACATCATGCATCGCTGGACCCGGCAAGCCCCCTCCCCCCTGGAATTTCACTGCGCCGCCTCGCTGGACATGGCAAGCCCCCCCACCACCCTTCGGAGCCTAGCACCGGCCCGGGTCTTGTCTATTGATGGCCTTACAGCCCCCCACAGAGCACAGCCTCCCATACACCACAGAGCACCCAGACTGGGGGTTACTGGGGGCAGCCTACGGGTTACTGGGGGCAGTCAGTGGGTTACTGTCCACAGGGTGCAAAGGTCAACAGTCAAAAGGTCAACAGGTAAAAGTTCAACATGGTTAAATGGTCGACATCAAAAAGGTCAACATGTTCCACCTCATGAGCCAGGAAAGTTAACCCCATCAGTGCTGTGGCCGCCATTTAACCCCGTGTGCCGGGCTCTCCGGCCACAGGCGTTGACCGTATTAACACATTAAAGTATCACCTGTTTGCATGAGACCCGGAGTGACGCCCATCTGTTCCTGCACTATATATATATATATATATATATATATATATATATATATATATATATATATATATATATATATATATATATATATATATATATATATATATATATATATATATATATATATATATATTGAGGAAATGGAAAGATAGAGGGGGGCGCCCAATAGTGCAATAAAGTTTTTTTATTTAAAAAAAAACAGGGTAAAAAACACTCAATAAAAAGGACTCGTACCGAGTTTGACCTCAGCAGTGGGCTGAATACCACTAGAATATATATACAATCCTCACTGGCAATGCTGCAATCCACAAGGTATAGTCACCGCTTCAGATGTTTTCCCGGGACCTCCTGGTTCTCCGGACAGCCGGCGTCTCGCAAGGTTCCAGGGGAGATGTTATACCGCTCGTGCTTGCTCTCTGCCAGGAGTTTCCAAGATAGACGTCACGATGGCCACGCCCCTACGCGTTTCGTCATGGACTTCGTCAGTGGGGTGGTCATCGTGACAAGAGGCTGTGCTTTTATCTGTCCATGAGCCAATCACCGCTCTCAAATTAGCATCATTCGCATTACGGCATGGTATCAGATTTTGCTAGTTTCATTCCATAACACTACTGACTGTAATTAGAAATCGTTAAAAACATTAAAAAGTTACTTGTAGTTGCAATAAATTTTCTTTTCATAGTGTCGAGGAGATTCCTGCTGACGTGCGCTGATCTTTTCATTAGCTCCCAATTATAGGTTTCAGGTGTAGCTTCACCTTTCTCTCATCACTGCCTCCTTAGTATTTCTTCCATAGAGGCCAGTGCGTAATGATTTCTCCATAGAAAACACTACTTGATGGTTATTTATATATACACAGTCCCGATACAAGGTCTATGGAGTATTTTCGCATATATTCACATAGATCTGCAAGTATTTACAAAGAGAAAGTCCAACCGATGTAATAATATGTTGCTTTCATATATATATATATATATATATATATATATTACCACAATAGTGTTGTAGCGCCCCAATAGAACAATTGTTGAATTACTTCAGTCTTTCCACACCTTATATAGACATCAAGAAAGATTTCTAACATGTATAAAACATTTACTAAAATCCATGAAAGGAAATTTTTCACATTGAAATCTTGTAACAGATCTGAACCTGATGCGTTTCGTCTCATCGAGAATTCATCAGGGGTATAATTTTTAACAAATCTCATAGATCCTTTAATCATTTGAACAAATTAAGGACTTCCTTATATGATTCGTGAAGGAATACTTCTGTAGATATTGGCACTCTTATAATCACTATATTTAAATAGATTCTTCCCAGAAAATATCAGTGTCCCCCTTCAGTATGGCCCGTCATAGCGGGAGAAATAGATGAAAAATTACTTTTTATTGATTTTTATAATATTCAAATGAAGCCAACAGAATATCTATATAAGTTAAACTTAAAATAATGGATTTCCAGCTCCGTGATAAGCCAAACAGAGTTCAAACTGTGGCAGATACACTGAATCCAATTTGCGGATTGCAGCCTCCTCCAAAACACTCCCGGGACTCATGAGAGAAGAGAAGATCTGTCAAAAAGAAGGACAGGAGAGGCCCTTTATAGAGCATAAATTACAGTATTTTAGTAACAATAGAAAAAAGCAGGGTCCAGAAAAAGCAACAATGTACTCGCACCGAACAATGCAGCGCTGTGGGCTGGGTACCACTAGAATTCACGGTTGAATGCCTAGGCAGAACTCCTACCAACCAGCCGGGGCACCCTCCCAGCACTGTTCCCGTGTGGATTCCCGACACGCTGCAATCACTGGCGGTGATTCCAGGGGGGGTTCGTGGTCTTCAACGTAAACTCACCATCGGGTATCCCCAGGTCCACACTTTACAACTTAACCTTAACTTAACTAACTTATCTAATAAAAAAGACACGGACACAAAGTGCTGGCGTTTCAAAAATGAATGTCAAATTTATTTTTGACAATTAAACTATGACTATAAATGGTGGCGGCACTAAAGAACGGTCACTATAGGAAAGTGGAGTTAAAGATGAATACACATACAAACCATCGCTGGTGATCACTCTCCCTGGTCATCCACCCAGGCAGGTGGTGTGGCCATCCCCCGTGCAGAAGCATGGCCCATGCCAATCGATGTCAAGGGAGAGTGCACCCCACTATCTACACACACACAGAGTTCTTAAAGGATGACCGTTCTTTACCACCGCCGAAGAAGAGAAATAGGGAAGGGTGGGTGGGACTTCGCAGGACAGAGGAAGTTCACATCTAGCATTAGATTTTTCTTACCCTGTGTAAGTCCCTCCCCCTGCTCTGATAGGCCTTGTGCCCATCCTCATTATCATATCACCTGACTAGCTACAAAGTGCAACCTGCAGGAACCCATCACCATCAGTGGTTAATGCTCCCTCATTGCTTAATCAGCATTCGTATGCCTAAGGCTCAGAGTCGGCCTTAGGCATAGGCAAACTAGGCAATTGCCTAGGGCATTTGGAATACCTAGGGGCATCGGCAGCTTCTGCTGATTAAAATGATATGCAGCATGCCTATATTCTATGTGTGAGTGAGGCTGTATCTGCATATGAAATAGTGTATTCATGGACATCACTGTAACATAGCATTACGTATGCAGGTACAGCCACAGTCGCACACAGAATATAGGCATGCCGTATATCATTTTAATCATTGGAAGCTCCTTGTGTGTCCTGGTCATAACAATGCAAATAAGACGAATTTTCAGCAAAAAAAGGCTCCCAACGTTAGCAGAACTGGCCAGGAGCTGCATGGCCTATTGAGACAAGATGTATAAGGAAACATCTGTATCCAAGCAGAGGCAGAGGTCACAGTGTTAGCGGCTGTGCGAGTGCTGTCTGCGGGTGGGTTGGTTGTGCAATAGTGTTTGGCATATGTGTAAGGGGCATTATGTGTGTCATGTATAAATGCATTAATAATGTGCGACATGTGTGTAACAGGCATTATGTGTGTCATGTGTATAAGGGTATTAATAATGTGCGACATATGTGTAACAGGCATTATGTGTGTCATGTATAAATGCTTTAATAATGTATGACATGTGTAAGGGGCATTATGTGTGTCAGGTGTATAAGGGCATTAATAATGTGCAACATATGTGTAATGGGCATTATGTGTGTCATGTGTATAAGGGCATTAATAATGTGCAACATATGTGTAAGGGGCATTATGTGTGTCATTATGTGTATGAAGGACATTAATAAAGGTTGGCATGATGTGTAAGGGGCATTATGGTTATAAGGACATTAATAATGTGTAATGTGTAAGGGGCATTACTGTGTGGTATTATCAGGGGTGCGGAGAGAAAGGGGTAGGGGGTAGCCAGGCCAAAGTCTGATGGAAGGGTCCAGTGGGGGCCCTGGGCCCCCTCCCCTTAAGTGACAGCAGCAGCTGCAGCTCTTCTCCTCTGCCCAGCACACACTGCTTTGTGCTGGGTTGCAGTGTGGCCATGGAGGTGGTTAAAATACAATATTTTCTCAGGATTTTTTTCTAAGGGTATAATGTGAATAATGTGAGGAGTAATGTACATAAGGTAAAGTGGTACTACTGTGTGATGTAACGTGAATAAGGGACACCATCGCATGATATAATGTGAATAAAGTTGCACTGTGTGGCATAATTTGAATTGGGGGTACTATTGGGTGACCATGCCCCTTCCCAGCAAGAACACACCCCTGTTTGGGCGGCGCACCGAATGTGTGCACTGTTTCTATTTAAAATATTGCTGGTAGGAGCACCAAAATGATGACTGCTATGATGAGGGTTGAGGGTGCTGGGAAAGGGGAGCAGGGTCAGAGGCAGAACTAGTGGCGGTGCTAGGGGGCACCAGCCAAAATCTTGCCTAGGGCATCATTTAGGCTAGGGCCGGCTCTGTCCCGGCTTGTTGGTAGGAGTTCTGCCTTGGCATTCAACTGTGAATTCTTGTGGTACCCAGCCCACAGCGCTGCATTGTTTGGTGTGAGTGCATTGTTGCTTTTTCTGGACCCTGCTTTTTTATATTGTTATTAAAATACTGTCATGTATGCCCTATAAAGGGCCCCTCCTGTCCTTCTTTTTGACATATATATATATATATATATATATATATATATATATATATATATATATATATATATATATATATATATATATATATATATATATATATAGAGAGAGAGGTAGAGGTGTAGGCCTGGCACTCCTCCAGCAGTACAGGTAACCCAGGTGCCTTCAGGAACAGAAGTACAGGATGGTGAAGAGACAACAGCGGCACTCTGGGGATTTTTTGAAAAAATATATTTTCAGCAAAAAAAGCTTCCAACGTTTCGGGGTATGTGACACCCCTTTGTCAAGGTTATACGCACGTATAACCTTGACAAAGGGATGTCACATACCCCGAAACGTTGGAAGCTTTTTTTGCTGAAAATATATTTTTTCAAAAAATCTCCAGAGTGCCGCTGTTGTCTCTTCACCATCCTATATATATATATATATATATATATATATATATATATATATATATATATATATATATATATATATATATATATATATATATATATACACACACACACACACACGTCAGTACTAGGCACCAGCAGACAGGTATATATATATATATATATATATATATATACACACACACACACGTCAGTACTAGGCACCAGCAGACAGGTTTTCCCCTGGCCCATCTTCAGATAGGATCACCATTTGGGCCCCACCGAAATCCCTGTGCACGGGTCAGGTTACTAGGACCTGCAGTCCGGGACTTTAGTTAATGAAAATGGTTACCGGTAACTTTAGGTTATGTGCATGCCAAGAGTCTATGGTGAATAGATGTCAGAAGCACTGATTGATTTCATGAGTAATGAGTATGGTCTAGTATTATGGTCATAGGCGTGCGCACGGGGGGTGCCGGAGGTGCACAGGCACCTCCTAATGACCCCCGCACGATTGCCGACGCTTCTAATTATTTATTTTTTTATGCTAAAGTTCGTCGCTCCCCCTGCCGCAGACTTTGCACAGTGGGGGGTCATTGAGGTGGTTGCGTGCCGGCCGGGACAGAACAGGTCCGGCAGCAAGGAACAATACGAGGTGGCAGAGGTGGGCTGATGCTGAGGCAGCACTGGAGTGGAGTTAGTTACCTCATTACCAGAAACCCCCCTGCTGGTCGATCAAACAGAGACAGCGTAGCTCAGGCTGCTGCAGACTGTCACTGCATATGACGCGGCAAAGCCTGGGCTGACACACCAGGAGGTATAGCGCGCAGCTCCTCTGTCCTCTTCTTGAAAGTTCCATCCGGCAAGTGGGTTCCCCACTTCACACCCCAACCCCCCACCGCCACTCACGGGCCTCATGATGTGAGAGCCCCTGCAATACAGAGCTGCTCCAGGTAACCGTTCTCTGACCTGTGCACCTCACATTCAGAGATTAATGGTACACGCTCTGTCTCCATGTCTCTCTCGCTCTGTGTACCTCTCTCTCTCTCTCTCTGTACCTTTCTCTCTCTGTACCCCCCCCTCTCTCTCTCTCTCTGTACCTCTCTCTCTCTGTACCCCCTCTCTCTCTCTCTCTCTCTCTGTACCCCCTCTTTCTGTACCCCCATCTCTCCCTCTCTCTCTGTACCTCTCTCTCTCTGTACCTCTCTCTCTCTGTACCCCCCTCTCTCTCTCTGTACCCCCTCTCACTGTACCCCCATCTCTCCCTCTCTCTCTGTACTCCCCTCTCTCTCTGTACCCCCCCTCTCTCCTTTCTGTATCCCTCTCTTTCCTGCATCTCTCTCCCATTTCCCTCTCTTCCTATGTTTCTCTGTCCATCTCTTATTCTACTCCATCTCTCTCTTCATGCCCCCCTCTCCATGTTTCTCCACATTCCTGTCTCTCTTCATGTCTCCATCTCTCCTCATGTGCATCCTTATATACTGTATATTATAGATTCAAATATTTGGAAAGCTTTTCCTAAAAATCCTGCATTTGCCCCTGAGTGCTAGTCCCTCTCTCACCAGCCTTTTATATGCCAGCTGTTTTATGTTTTTTCATTTATATTGTTTAAAAAAACCTACACATTATAGCTTAGCCTGAATGTAATCCCCCATGGCATCGAGCATGAAGGCCATAGCAATTAACATGTAGGTAAGCAACACTTATCTGGCATCATATGTAATAGCCATTACAGTGTGTGGTATAATGGGCATTACGGTGTATTGGCGTAATGGGCATCACGTGTGTCAAAAAAATCTGTAATGGGCAACACAGTGTGTGGCATAATGTATAATGGGCATCACAGTGTGTGGTGTAATGGGCATCATGGTGTGAGGCGTAATCGGCATCACGGTCTGTGGCGCAACTTGTAATGGGCATCACCGTGTGAGGCACAACATGTAATGGGCATTACGGTGTGTGGTGTAATGGGCATTACAGTGTTTGGTATAATGTTTATTGGGCATTACGGTGTGTGGCATAACATGTATTGGTCATTATGGCATGTGGTATACTATGTAATGGGTGTGTGAGGTGTAATAGGCATTACGGTGTAAATTTTTGGTGCGCGCCTTCGCCGCGCACTGTCCCTGTTAACCCTATTTAAGAAAAGTATGTCAAGCCATGGCAAAATGTGTAATGGGCATTATGGTGTGTGGAATTTGTGTGTGTGTGTTTCTAGTATGTGTGTGGATGGGAATGATTAATTCTGAAACCCATATACATAAATAAGTCACATTCTATTTAGTTTGCATTGACGCATAGGAGGCGGTAATGGACACGCCCAGTAGGCGGTGATGGACACGCCCCTCCAATGGTGCACCCCCTAAGAAAATGGGCTGCGCACGCCTATGATTATGGTAAAACGTTTCCTTCTATGCATTGTCTAGTGTTATGGTAAAACGTTTAATTCTATGCATTATCTAATAGTACGTTAAAACATTTCCTTCATATTGTCTACACTAT